>NC_089789.1:8464114-8764114 GCF_040412425.1 Macrobrachium rosenbergii | reverse complement strand
ATATCCATCCTGTTTGATGGATGGATGGATGTATGATATTTAGGGCAAAAGCCCAGGCACTGGGGCCAACAAGGCCATTCAGCGCCGTAATGGAAAGAAAATAAATTATGTTAAAGTTATGAATTCATGAAGGAAATGATTAATAAATAAAATGAAGTGATGTGACCAATAAATAAGGGTATGAAGTTTAATGAATGATGCTATATAAATAAAAAAATTAATGTCATTAAAATTCTACGTGATGTAATAAATTATTAAATAAAATTAAATATCGTTAAAAATTTTAATACACTTTTAAAAAGAGATGATAGCAGAAATATCTGCTTCATCTCCCAAAATATCAGACAGGGATTTACCTGAAAATATCTCTCTCTTTGGTTAAAATATCTGGGGCAGACCACCAGAATGTGCTCCACTGTTAGTGTCTCGTCACAGTAAGCACACTCTGGAGGGCTGCTTCCTTCAAAATAAACTGATGGGTCAGACGAGTGTGCCCAATCCTTAATCTCGTTAAAATAACCTCTGGGTCTGTCAAGCTGGAATGACGAAGACCACGGTAGTACATTATCCCTAATATTTCTATGTTTCTTATTATTGGCAAGAAGGGGAGAAGTCCACCTTTCTTGCCATTTACTTAAAACATAAGATCTAATGGGACCTTTTAGATCTGTGTGAGGCACTTTTCTAAAAGAGGTTTCTGATAAAATACTAGCAGCTTTCGCTTCCCTATCTGCCATCTCATTTCCACGAATCCCCACGTGAGAAGGGACCCAACAGAAAGAGACTGATTTACGTCGACAATATATAATGAAAAAGCCACTCCTGAACTTTTTGAATTAATGGATGAAAGCTATTAAATTTTTAATAGCTTCTAAGGTGCTTCTAGAGTGTGAGTATATGACAAAATTAGAGTCACTACTTTGAAAACTAAATCTAGGGCAGACACTACGGCTGTTAATTCGGCAGTAAATATTGATGCAGAGTCAGGTAATTTAGCTGTGTACGCTGTATCACCAAGGATAACAGCGCAACCAACACCACTATCTGACTTAGATCCATCTGTATAAATTTTTGTAAAATTAGTATGGGTAACATCGTGCTCTAAGAATTTTCCCCTAATCTCTTCTACAGTGCAGTCCTTTTGTTAAACAGTTTCTTACATATTGATGCTTCTGGGATAAGCCATGGAGGATTTACAGGATATTCTACTTCCAGGACTTTCTGGGATTTAAGATGATTATTCCTAACATCCTCATTCAGTCGAATTTGGAATGGTTTAGAAGCTCTTGTACCAGAAAAACTTCTGAGAGTCTGTTTCCTTTAGTGCTTGGAAAGGAGGGATTTTTGGGAGCACTTTTCATTCTAGCCATGTATTGCAACCCTAGCTCTTGCCTTCTTAGATCAAGGGTAAATGATCTGTGTCGACATAAATGCTTTCAACAGGCGAAGTTCTAAAAGCCCCTGAGCATATTCTCAACCCCATGTTGTGTACAACATCCAGTTCTTTAGCTTGGTTGTACAGGCTGAGGAATAAATCTGACAGCCATAGTCTAGCTTAGATCGACACAGAGAGTCATATAGCCTCAGAAGGGATTTCTTATCAGCCCCCAACTAAATCCAGAGACAACCTTTAAAATATTCATAGATTGTTTAACATTAAACTTTAGGGCATTTATGTGGCTAGCCCATGTTAATTTATGGTCAATAGTCATCCCCAGAAATTTAACTTCACTCTCATAAGGAAGGATGGACCCTTTTAAACTAAGTGTGGGAACCTCTTCCACACGCTGGCACCTGGTGAATCTTACTGCAACTGTTTTGGAAGAGGAGAATTTGAAACCATTCTCATCAGCCCACTTAGTAATAGCATTAATAGACCTTTGCAAATGTTTACATACAGACAAGGAATCATATCCTGTGCAGTATATTGCAAGGTCATCGACAAAAAGCGAGCATTTAATAGGGGCGAGAGATTTTTTCAATCACACTATTTATTGCCACTGAAAAAGTGTTACACTTAAACGCTTTCCTTTGGGGAACTCCTTCCTCCTGCATAAAAGGTTGGGAGAAGGAGTTTCCCACTCTTACCTTAAAAAAGTCTGTCTGATAAAAAGGAATATATAAACCTGACCATTCTTCCACATATGCCCATCTTGTGCAATTGTTTCATGATGCCAATTCTCCAGGTAGTGTCATATGCTTTCTCCAAGTCAAAAAATATGCCAATGGTCTGACACTTTTTTGGCGAATCCTTGCTGGATTTGGTTGGTCAGCCTCAGCAAGGGATCAAGGGTGGAGCGGTTTTTTTCTGAAACCAAATTGAAATGGCGATAGTAATCCTTTGGTCTCCAAGTGCCAAACCAGTCTAGTATTTATCATTTTCTCCATCAGCTTACATACACAGCTGGTAAGAGCTATTGGTCTATAGCTGGTGGCTTGGGAAGCATCTTTATTAGGCTTTTTAACAGGGACAATTATGGATATTTTCCAGTCCTTGGGTAAAATTCCAGTTTCCCATATTTTGTTTATAATCTTCAGTAAATATTTTTGGCATCATCTGGGAGGTGTTTCAGCATTTCATATATGATTGTATCCTCACCTGGAGCTGTGGATTCACTTGAGGAGAGCGCCTCACGAAGTTCTCTTAGGAAAATTTGTAGTTGTATGGTTCAGATTTTCCTGAATCAAACTTCAGACACATTTCAGAATTCCTAATTCTTTGAAATTCTGGAGAATAATTGTTAGGGCTGGAAACTTTAGAAAAGTGTTTTCCTAGCTCATTGGCAACTTCAGTGGGCTCTGTGATTAGAGTGTCATTTATTTTAATGAGGGCAATGGTGACGCTACAAATTTTCCACTCAGTTTCCTTATTTTGCGCCACACCACTCTTAGTGGGGTCTTGGAGTTTATTCCATTAATATAGTAAAGCCAACATTCTCTTTTGGCTTTCTTATAAAAAAAGCGCCGCTGCTTGGCTAAAGCACGTTTGTAGATTAATTTAGACTGAGGGGAGCCACTAGTTTTGTAACGTCTGTAGCATTTCCTAGTCACTTTTCTCAGAATACCACAAGTCTTATTCCACCAGGGAACTGCAGGTCTGCTGAGGTTTGCCTTTTGTTTTGGAATCGAGCTTTCAGCACTCTTCAAAGTAGATTCAATAAAGTAATCATAGGCATCTAGATGAGAATGAAAGGACTCAAACTCCTATCTAGATTGACACCCTTACTAAATTTATCCCAGTCTGCGTCCTCTACCTTCCACTTAGGTAAAACTTCAGATGGAGCATTCAGAGCATATTTCAAATGGATCGGGTAGTGATCACTTCCATTTAAATCTTCATTAACAGACCAATTAAAATCAAGGTGGATACTAGTTGAAGAAATACTAAGGTCCAGTGCAGAGAAATGATTATCGTGAATGTTGTGGAAAGTCATTGACCCATTATTATACAGGGTAACATCATTCCTGTCAATAAGATCAATTAATTTCCCTTTACTATCTAAAAACCAACTTCCCCAAAGGGGGTTGTGGGCATTTTTTTTTTTTTTTTTTTTTTAACATTAGTTTAACCAGACCACTGAGTTAATATTAACTCTCCTAGGGCTGGCCCGAAGGATTAGACAAGCTATTTAAACCCTAATAATTTAATTAAACCTAGCGACATATGTTTATCTAAGAACTAATTAAGTTAATTAGGAATATATTATAAATTATTCTATGAATCTTATATTTTATCGTATAAATGATTAAATTTAAGGAATTTTAAAATATTAAAAAGTGAAAATTTGTCATTTTCTGACAGTATATCTTTAAAGGAATATCTTCTAAATAAAATGTCTCTTTGGATTCTATATTTTGGACATACCTTTAAAATATGCTTTACTGTTATTTGTATATTACATATTTCGCACATAGGTATAGGGGCATGGGGGTTACTCATCAGGTAACCATGTGTCAGTTTAGTGTGACCAATTCTTAGCCGTGTCAACATTACTGAAAACCTGCGGCAATTCTGATAGGATGATGGCCACGGGTCTACAGTTTCTTTTATTTCTCTTAATTTATTGTTAAGACTGCTTTCCCTCCAGTTATTAAAATCACCTAGCAGAAGTAAAGGAGCTGGAAGTTGGTCAATTAACGACTGAATATCTCCAATGTTAAAAGCAAGGTCTGGTGGAAGGTATAAGGAGCAGATTGTTATCCTCTTTTCCAAAATGACTGAAATAGCGACAGCTTGTAGTGTTGTATTTAACTGTATTGTGGAGTGCTGTAGAGATTTATTAATAATAATTGCAGCACCTCCATGGGCACGATCACCAATTGGGGGATATGATTTAAATATTGAATAATTTAGTCCAGGATTATAAACAGAGTTGCCTAACATTGTTTCCTGTAGGCATATAATCCCTGGATTGAATTCATGCATTAAAACTTTAAGGTCTTCTGTATGGGCTCTGAGACCTTTACAGTTCCACTGAAGAATATCGAGCAAGAATGCTAAGGTGGTAAAATGTGCTACTTCCCACTCCTTTGGGGAAGTACTGTTCCTAGGGTGGAGTGGGAAATTCTCCTTTATAAGAGATTGTTTTCTTAATCCCTTTTCGTCTGAATTGGTGTTCAGGGTCTTTGGTTGCTCTTCATATTTTTATTATGAACCTGATGTTCAGAATTACTGCTGTGGTTCTGTGCACCACTAATCCTATTTGTCTTAGGGCGGCAAGACTGAACTGAGCTCGGATGTTTTTGTTCTGAAACTACTTTTGGAACCACCTTTCTAGGAGGAGAGATGTCTTCCAAAACACTGAACCCATTTGAAGTTTTTATTATAAAATTATCATTATTTGGGGAACTATTTCTTGTGCGTTTCTTGGTAGTTGCAACTGTAGTTTTATTATTATTTTTGTTTGTGGCTGTGGCGATTGATGGCTCTGAACTAGCTCTATCTAATTGGGATTGTTCCTTTAGCTTATTTTGGTTTGAAGTATTTTCAGAATATTTTCCTGAGTTATTGGCTGATTTTGGCACCCTTATTTTTGGAGATGAATTAACAGCTGTGGATGTGGTGGAAGATAAATTTTCTGTGCCTTTGAAGTACAATTTTTGCTATTGGACTTCAAAGCACTTGCCGTGAAAGTTTCTCACCAGTTTGGATATTTTCATTATTATTTATGGTTCGAGAAATAGCAGGTTTGTGATATCTTCCATCAGACACAGTTATTGGTGGCCTTACATTGTTGGAAGTTTTCATAAGTTTTATTACAGAAGCATACGTAGTGTTGGCACTTTTGTTTGCCCCCATTACTGTGCGCTTTGCTTCACTAATGCTATGTTCATTATCTGCCACTGCCAACACTTCTTGTTCAAATTTATATCTGGGACAAGCCCTAGAGTTTGGTGTGTGATCACCCTTGCAAAGAAAACATTATCGGGCTGCTTTGCAATCATCAAAATTATCGTGCTCTGCAGAGCACACAGGACATCTTTTATTGTTATCGCAAGAGTTTTGAATGTGGCCATATTCAAAGCATTTGCGACACTGTCTAGGACTTCTTTTATATTTTTTAACCTGCATCCTCTCATGGCCAACAATGATGGTATCAGGTAGGTAATTTTTTTACATGAGATACACAAGGAGGGCATCGATGGAGAATCTCCTCCTCTTTAAAAACATGCAGATCTTTTGAGTAAACTACTCCTTTCAGTGTATTAAAGAATCTGTGAGATGAAATAGATTCAATATTTCCACTTTCAGGAGGTTTAAAGTTAGCTAACAGAACTGCTTGAGTCTCATTTCCAGCTTTTATTAGAAGATTCTTTCCATACCGTTTCAAATTACCAATGGGAATGGAACCAACCTTGCTCTCAATGCAGTCAGCAGCTTTTATAAAATTTTTCCCTCCCTCCTTGTAGACAGCAACATGCCATAAAGGGGGAGGAAGAGCTCTGGTACATGGGACTGGTCCATGTTCTTCAGCCTTTGGAACAAAGTCAAATGGCTCATCATTCAAGTTTTTCACTGAAAACACTTTCGTGCTGACAACTGAGTCATTTAGAATGGCCATGGAGTCTTTGTTGTGCCTCACTAGCTTCCAAGGGAGAGAAAATTTTATAAAAGCACAAAATGACTGCTTATCTTTTCTAGAATTAATTTAATTCTTTCCACTTTGCCGAATTGCTTCACTACACTGTATAAATATTCGTAATCTAATGATAAGTTTACATTAGTGCAATAAAGGACCCTATTATTTGAATCAAATCCACCAGATTTATTAACACCCTGGTGTCTCAGTGTTTGGTTCTGTCCAACAGCCAAGCCCGTATCCATGTTCATGCCAGAAGTCGTTGCCAGTGCCGTTAAGTCGTCGGATCCAGGAGGAGAACTAAAACCAAATCCATAAGTTTAAACCAGTCCACATGCAAAGGTCCAAAAAGTGCACACCCAACACCCAAGAGCCCCCGCACAGACCCCGACAGCATATCAAAAAGGACAAACTGGGCAGCTCTACTGCTCAGCTTCCCCACCCCAACACACTCCCAAAGCCCACGAAGAGACCCCAAGATGCCAAGCATGCACACATCAGACCACCACACACAAACTGGTTCATCCACCCACCCAAAACTGCTTGGTCATATCAAGAAAGTATCGTAGATCAGTCAGGTATTCGCATTCTCCACCAATGGCACAAGTGAGAGTTGACTCCCAACAGTCCACCCCATACCCTACCCTTTCAGGATAGCACCAGTACGCTTGCAGTGGCCCAGGTATAAGCCAATCCGCCTGCTGGGAGTTCTGCCCCCACTAATGGGGACTGACTCCCCACTCCAACCGTACTGGTGGGCTTCCGGACAAAAGCCAGGAGTCCCACCTCCAAAAACCAGCCCCCCCTGGATTCCGATGGGCTGATCCCCAGAGATGGTTCCGCCCTCAAGATAGCAGTGGGAAAAATCCCATCACCATCTCTTAGGTCCAAACTATCTCATGGGTGGCGACTCAACCACCACAACTCCCACAATTAGCTTGAATGCAAACCCCTTCCAAAAACGATCCCTTCTCAGACTCACCTAAGCAGTAAAATTTTTATGAATGTGGAAATGTCACGCCATTTAAACCAAAAACTATGTAGGATGATTCGTCAGGACCCGGGCCCAAAGGCCAGGGTCCCTTAGCCCCTCACCTCGTCAAGGCGTCCTACTCGAGGGGCCATCCTGTTTGAGAAAACCCTACCAACCCGGACATATCCACATAGAGAGGACAAGGCCTCCGGATGGCTGCAAAAGGTGTCCTCCAAGATACAAGCCTCCTAGATGAAACTGAGACCAACAATTGACGAAGGAACCCGAGAGAAAAGGGCCTCAACAGATACGTTGAGAAAAACCCTGACATCCGCTGATGGGTTATCCACTATTTTGTTAAAACCCCTCCTGAATAGGAAGCAAGGTTGAATCCTGCTTACTCGACCCTATCAACGCCACTAACCTACGTCTGCCTCCCTCACTGCCTGCCCGACATGGCCAAAGCAGACCAGATTCTTTTTAATGATTGAGCAACTACCGGATCCGTCGCATACAGCGACTGGAACATCGTTTGATTCGGTAGTGTAAGCTCCTCCGGAACCTAGGATTGAGGATAAGTGAGGATGAAGTCTACCATCCGCTTATACTCGTTCTCATAGCTGAAGGAGAACTAATATCCGGTACCGGATTAATCTTAAATGAACAATCCTTGTCAGACTGGTCTGACCGAGCCGGAGGATTGTCAGGCTGTTCCGACCAAGCCGGAGGATTATCGGACTGGTCCGACCGAGCCGGAGGATTGTCGGACTGGTCCAAACGAGCCGGAGATTGTCAGACTGGACCGACCGAGCCGGAGGATTGTCGGACTGATCCGACTGAGCCGGAACAGGAAAGAGGCAGGCCGACCCCTAGCAAACGTCGAACTCGAAAACCCGGAACTCGCTACACCTGGGTGCGTGTGACAGACACGTGACGTATCAATCGCGAACATACTGGAGGGACCAGAGTAGGTTGCGCAAACCCTGCACCACTCAACAGGGATGACGCAACACCTGGGCCGGTCACACCTGGGCGGACCAAGCCCACTCCTGAGAGCGAAGAGGCCACAACACCGAACCACTCAAATCCGGATGTATCAAAACCGCATGAGAATGGGAATCCAGAACTGAAGACCCGGAATCAACCCCGAACCTACATGGATGCCAAGACGGAGGGACAGAGAACCCGCTGGAAAGATGGGAAAGAAGAAGCCGAAGGAGGGAAGAAGAAAGAATCCACACTCGGAGTAACCACCGGAGCGCCTAACGCCGATGTTGGACAGATGGAGAAGGTCATAACCAGACCGAACTCAAAGGAGAATCGAAGGGGAAGTTACGAGTTACCAAGCCGAAGGTAACAGAAGGAAATTACCAATTATCTTTGAGAATGGAAAGGCTGCTGGAAACTATCGGTGCTGATGCACTGAATGCTGAAAACTGAGGCTGATAATGAACGCTGGAAAGGCGAATCGCCGACTGCGAAGCATCCGCAAGAATTGCGGAGGATACATTACAGTTAGGGAACCCGTCAAGAATGAAATAAGTTGCTGACGCCTCCGCAAACACCTGAGAAGCAACTAGACCGGATGCCTAAGAAACCCAAGATTTGCAAAAGGTGATCAAGACGACGGATCCGTAAAAGTACCCCTTCCCTAAACCCGAAGAGAGAGAGGGAGCCGCTGAAGCTCTAATATACCGAATTGAACCAAGAAAATCTTTGCTCTGCCGAGTTAAAAGCCAAGAAAACCGGATGAGCAACAAAGACCCCGAAGGGCCGACCGAGCGGACCGAAAAGAAGATTGAGAAGGGCAATGGAAAAAGGCTTAGAAGAAAAAGGGGGAAACGGGAAAATTTCGTAGCGGCCGAAGAGGCCATATTTTTAAAGGAAAATAGGCTGGTTCTGTTCCCCCCGGCCCTGCTAATCTTGATAGACATTATCAAAATCAGAAAATTCTTTAAGACATGATCATGAATATGGAAAATTCGATCGCCAGAATTACCACCATCGCAAGACGAAAGAAATTTTAACCCCTGAAGGAAAAGGAACCTTCGAAGAAGGAGTATTCAAGGAAAAACAAAATTTCAGAACCAGATACATCAGAAACCAAATCTGAATGACCCCTTCACGGATCTGGAAACCTTTGTTGCACAGAGCACGAAGCAGGAAATAAACCGACGATTGATCTAAATTAGAGACCTAAATATTAGCGACCCCAACCAAACCTGAACCCAAATAAGACTGCACGTTCAACTACTCTTCCTAAATACTTCATAAATTATAATTCCTACTCTTCTGAGTGATTCCTAAATCTAAATCCACCTTAGAACTTACGCTTTTAGAGGGAAGGGGGAAATCTGCTGCCAACACTGCCTGCTCCGCGCCGGGGGGCCGGCAGATTCTACCCTTTTTTGGCCTGCAAATCTCCATAACCCCCAGCACCAGTTAGGGCTGGTTCTGGAACAGGCAGGGGGCTGAAAAAGAACGATTAGTAACTACAACACTATTACTGCTATCCTAATCTCTAGTTTCCGTTAATTTAGTCATAAAGCTAGAAAAATCGACTAGACATACCCAGCTAATAATTTGTCCTCTAACTTTTTTGAATAACTCTTCCATCTGATCTACCGACCAAGACTCGCCGCCTATCTGACTGATACTACACTGCATCTTCCTACATAAAATACAAACAGAATGTCGATCGTGTTTGAGGGTACTCATCCTACGCTTGCAGAACGTGTAGGGCCGATGAGCGGCAACATCTCCAGCAAAAGAAGGCTCTGTCGTCGAAGATGTAAACGAAGCTGAAGTATTGGCGCTAGCAGACGACGATGTCTTCTTGTTTGACTTATCCAATCGAGTCCAAAGTACCAATCCCAAAGTCAAAAACAAGAGAGAAGTTCTAAATCCCATCAATAAATTATCCATCTAGGAGAAAAGGCGTTGAAAACAGTCCAAATCGTGATCTGATGTCCAAATTCTTAAATGGGAGTCGGGCTAAATGACCAAAAGTTCGCCTGATGTGGGGCACACCCACACAGCATGGCGAACAAAAAGCAGTTGGGGATCTCGGCCTCACTCGGCCGGGACTTGCAGCAGTGTTGCCAACGGTACTTCAGGTAACTCATTTGACAGATTTTCCTGTAAGCGTTGGTAACGCTGACGGTTAATTACCCACTTAGTGGGTAAAAGCTATGGGGATGTAGTTCGGGCTGGTCAGGTGACCAGGGCTAATTCAGGTGTTCAGGGAGTGTATTGCAATAATTATTTTAGTGGTCTCATTAAAGGCAGACCCCTCACTTCTTTCCTAAGTTGAAGAAGTCTTCGAGTGTATGGAGTGGTTATTGTAGAGAAGTATTCCTGAACTGGTGAAGGCACGACAATACTGCAGCCAGACCCTAAATAATTAGGTAAATCACTGCAGAAATACAAAAGATAATACATTAACAGGTTCAAGTGTCTTCTGTTCTTTATTGCCAGACCCGAATGGGTATCAGGAATAAAGAAACTGTTGATAACCTATGACTTTACTTGAATGAAAATTCCTGAAAGACTATTGCCATGAGAGTTGTGGTTATGCTGAGATTTCAGCTGGAGAAGGCACAATAATGCCACAGCCAGACCCAACATTTGTAAGCCACCTTCGAACCACAAGAATAATAAAGGGATTTTGACAAAGGAAAAATCTATTTCTGAAGGAGGCCCTGTGTCACCCGGTGAAATATCCATCCAGCACATATTTCTAGGTAAATTCTTTGCTAAATATACCAGAGAAAAAAGCTATCAGGAATGCTGGGGTTACTACCCCCAGATCGATCATCTACAATAAAATAGACGTCGGTATAGGTAAGGGTGAGTGATTGTTGTCACTGCCACAGGACCGCACTCTGAAGATATCCCAATGACAAAACCCCGGAATGTGGGGAGCCAATCCAGCGCCCATACTCACCCATCGCCAACCGACGACCCCAGCGCCATCTGAACTCATTCCAGGCTAGCACCTCCCACAAGCTTGGTATACCTACTCGGGGAGGGAAACCTAGATCCTGGGGGGGTCACCGGGTGACACAGGGCCTCCCTCAGAAATAGATTTTTCCTTTGTCAAAATCCCTTTTCTGAGCTCGTCCCTGTGTCAGCCGGTGAAATCATAACAGAGAATCATACCAAGTCTTGGTGAAAGTCTTAAAGTGACAAACCTTTAGAGTTTAGATGATCATGTATAAAAACACCATTATTAAAAATAATTTTAATTATCCCCAAAATATAATTAAATACTATAGTTATAGCAGAACAACTGAGTTATGACTAGGGATATAATTTATATTATAATAAAGGACATGAGACTCAACTATAAACATTATTAATACTATAGTGGCGAGGTACTGACACTAAATAAATGACAAAACTTATAAGGGTACCTCCGGCCTTAAAACTAAATCACAGTGAGTATAACATATCACACACTTAAAACTAACACCGCAAGATTGTACATTATAATATTAGGAGCCAGGCTGTGAGGCATGTCTGGTCCAGGAGAAAATGGCAGGGCAAATAAATGAGGCAGGCGGGCGGGGGGGAAAGGATAGGGATTAAAGGTTAATTTAAGGTGGAGGGATAATGCTCCCTACAGCCACCGCAGGGGAATTTCAGAGCTTCCAGTGATTTCAGATAGTGGCGTTTCAACACTGATGGAGATTTCCAACCCGTGTACTTCTTCAGCTCAGCGAAATTCATATTTTGAAAATAATTAGTAGAGAGGCAGCCACCGCTCGGATATCATGAACCTTAGGGACTGAATCCGGGTTAGCCTGTTTAATAAAGTACAGGATTTGTTGTCTTATAGCCTTTAAAGAAAGTGTTCCACCTTTTCCCTGATAAAAAGAGGACCAGACAAACACTGAGAAGTTCTTTGTAAGTAGGCCCTCAAGGTAGCGACTGGGCATAAGGACAGGTCTTGTGGAAGAGGACAACCTTCCAGGGGACCACCTATCCTGAGGGTCTTCGTTTTTTTGCTAAGAATCTTTGATCTGGGGAAAGCAGAACTTCTCCTGACGGGAGAAATCTACGTGATTGACACTCTAGAGAGAGCAGACAGTTCTGAAATTCTGGCACCTGAAGCTAGACTAATTAAGAACAAGGTCTTCCTTAACAGATTTAAATAAGAACATTGATCATTATTAATTTCTGAGGCTAATTTTAGAACATCATTAAGAACCAGGAAACCGTATGAGGACGGGTCACTGGTCACAAACGGGCGCATGCTCTAGGAATGGATGAAAAGTATGAATCTGTTTAATCAATCTTAAAGCCATGCAAAAACACCTTTTTCAAAGCTGATTTTGCTGTGGTTATGGTGGCCGGGCCAGACCCTTTTCAAACAGTGACCTGAAGAATGATATTGCCAAATTGGCGGTCATGATTTGGGCTTCAGATTCCTTTAAAAAGGATGCCAACTTTTTAACTGCTGAATCATACTGTCTGAGGGTAGAATCACTTTATCTGATTCAAGAAACAGAGTATTAATGGGATCAATATCCGCCCCTCTCTGAGCGCGAATTTCATAAAGTCCATAAAGCCAGGCATTCAGAATTTTTGAGGAAGCTGACACAGTCCTTGTTTGCACTATTTGAGTCAGCTGTGGCTTGGGTATCAGATGACATCGTGGTTTCTGAGCTCCAGAAGAAGAGGGAACCAATTGCTCTTCAGCCAGTTGGGAGCTACCAAGACCACTTGGCCTTCGAATGACCTGAGCTTGTGCAACACCGGCATCAATAGGTTTATTGGCGGAAACAGATATATTTTCTGCCAATTGTTCCAGTCTATGGACATTGCATCCGTGGCGTGAGCTTGAGGGTCCAGGTTGGGAGCAACATAACAAGGGAGTTTGTGATTGCTCTCCGTGGCAAACAAGTCCACCTGAAGGCCCGGAACCTGACGGCGGATCCATTCGAAAGAAGCCTTGTCCAGGGACCATTCTGACTCCAGCGGAGTTGTTCTGGACAGGGAGTCTGCAATAACATTCCGGACCCCTGCTAGATGGGTAGCTGACAGGTGCCAGCCGTGTTTCTCCGCTAGTGAGAAGATGGCTATCATCACTTGGTTTATCCGGCTTGATTTGGAACCCCCTCTGTTTATGCAATGTACTACTACCGCGCTGTCCAACACCAGCCTGATATGAACCTGGTTGGCGGGGCGAAGTTTTTTCAGGGTTAGAAACACTGCCATCGCTTCCAAAATGTTTATATGGAACTGACGGAACATTGTGGACCATGTACCCTGTACCTTTTCTTTTTGAAGTAGTATCCTCCCAGCCGCTTAACGAAGCGTCTGTGTGGATTATTAGAGCTGGAGGGGGAAATTGAAGGGGAACTGACTTTGAGAGACCCTTGACTGTGGACCATGGCCGGAGTCTTTTCCTTAGCACTTGAGGAACTAATGACACCTTGTCCCTGAGTTTGATATTGGCTCGTCTTCGCCACACTCTGTTTATGTCTTTCAGCTTTGCTTTTAGCAGCAGGCCTGTTACAGATGCGAATTGAAGAGAACCCAAGATTCTTCTTGCGTTCTGCGAGAGGCTTTCCTGTTTTTGAGGAATTGCCTGGTGGCTTTGGCTATCTCCCTTCGTTTGGCTGGTGGAATAGACAGTCTCTGTGAAACCAGGTCCCACTGGATGCCTAGCCACTGAAATCGAGCCTCCGGAGTTAGGCGGGACTTCGCCCTGTTTATCTGAAAGCCTAAGGATTCCAGAAACTCGATCACTATGGCCGTAGCTCTCCGGCACTCCTCGACGTTGGATGCCCAAATTATCCAATCGTCCAGGTATGCGGCTAGCGATATCCCCCAGGACCGTAACTGTTGTACTACCGTTTCCGCCAGCCGTAAAGATTCTGGGTGCTATGTTGAGCCCGAATGGCATGACCCGGAACGAGTAGGCCTGTTTCCCCAGTCTGAAACCTAGGAAGGGAGAGAAGTTCCGCGCAATCGGGACGTGATAATATGCGTCTGAAAGATCTATAGAGGTGGTGACGGCTCCACGAGGAAGTAGAGTCCGCACCTGCGTGATTGTAAGCATGCGAAATTTGTCGCATTGTATATAAAGATTGAGACGCGACAGATCCAGGATTACTCTTTGTTGACTGGAGTTTTTCTTGGGAACACTGAACAGCCTGCCTTGAAATTTCAGGTGTCTCACTTTCTTTATGGCCCTCTTTAGGAGTAATTCCGTCGCAAAGTCCCGCAGAGCTTTGGAAGACGGTTGATGAAATCTGGTCAAAGGGGGAGGTCCTTTGATCCAGCTCCAGCCCAAACCTTTGGAGACTATACTGTGGGCCCATGGACTGAAGGTCCACCGGTCCCTGAACAGATAAAGTCTGCCGCCCACCTGATTGTTCTCACTGGGAGGGAGCAGGCTTGCCTCCTCTACCGCGGCCTCCTCTTCCCCGGGAGAGGGGTCGCGAGGCAGCCTTGCCTCTGAAGGAGGCTCTCGCTCTAGTCCCCCTTGCGCCCCTATTAAGACCCCGAAACGACCCCTGGCCCTCATAAGAAGGGTTAAATACCGGAGACGTCACGAAGGAAGGAGCGGCAAGAGAGTGTTGAGCTGGCTGCACCAGCACGAACTGTTGGGGTTGGGCCTTCGAGGTAGAAGGCTGGCAAACTGTCGAGACAGGTACAGCCTGGCCAACAGCCTGCTGGTGTTGTCTCCTGTGCCTCCTGTATCGCTTACCAGGTCTACTCTGAGGGCCACCGGACTCGGGGGTCTTCCGCTTAAAGGCGGGGATACCCCAGCGGGAGCGCAGACTCTGATTTGCCCTGGTTGCCTCCGCCAGGACATTGTTGACTTCTTCTTCCGGGAAGATATTAGGCCCCCAGAAGGAACTTTTCATGAGCTTATTAGGCTCATGTCTGATGGTAGCGTCGGTGAAGATGAATTTGCGGCAATTCATTCGCGCTACCATAAAGTCAAACAAGTCCGCCTGAAATCCCGCCAATAGGGACTTCGTTAGGACTTGGAAGAGTTGCTCCTCCGCGAACGTCACAGCGGTTGCTTCCGCCAGGCACAGTGAGTTCAGTGATCGGCTCAACCGACACCTAGCCTCAAACTCTGCTTTCAGGAGAGCCTCTGGCAATTTGGGAAGCTGTTCGCTAAATAGATTAGATGCACACTCCGGGTCCAGCTTACCCGAAGTAAAGGTGGCCGGGGCATCTTTCCAAAACTCATCATCTCCGGGGAAGATCAAAGAGGTGGGATCAGTCTCCCGGAGCTGAGGCAACGGCCTACCCTCCGAGCATGCCTGGGCCGTCGCGAGGGCTACCTTAGTCATGCAGGGGGTCGGGATCTTGTCACCCAAAGAGAACATTGTGAAGTTGCCCTTGAAGGGGGTCAACTTTGTGTTCTCCGCCTGCCACTTATTACAGGAGCGCATCAAGGCGGACTGCGCCTGGTCCCTTGGGAAGATTACTGTTTCCTTCAGGACCTAATCCGACCTCACCCAAGCTTCCTCCGTCAGTCTGGCGAAGCCTGGGTAGGGGGGCAGCAGATCAGGAGGAAAGAATTCCAACTCCTCGAGTCTGCGCGTGCCTAGACCCTCGATTGTAAGGGTATCTTCATGCCGGGGAGCATGAAGGGCAAAACACCATGGATTTCCCTTGTCGAATGGAGGGAGGGCGGAGGCATCCGGAATGGGATAATGCACTGCGGACCCACCGGAGCGCATGAACCCGGAGGGCATACTCTCCTGGCTCTGCAGCCTCTCCGTAAGCTTACTCAGCTTAGCATCCACCTCCGTAGAAAATTTTTGCAAGAGCATCCCTGCAAAAGCCTCCGGGTCAAAGGCAGGCTGGCGAGGAGGGCTAGCCTTAGCTGCTCTCGAACTCGCACCCTTAGCTGAGGGAGTGGCCTTGCCTGCGGAAGCCACCAGACTATCATCCCGTGGCTTCCCCGGAGGGAAGGGGGTTGCTTTGCGGGAAGTCGCGGACTTATAGCCCTTTGCCTTCCAAGTCTTCTTCAATTTGGGGACAGTGGATTGCGCCCCGTCCCTCAAAAGAGAAAACTTATGAAATCCCTGAAAAGAAGCGGTGGAAGAAGGGGAATCAAAAAGGGAGCCCGCCCCCACTGCCTCACTTACCTCCCCACCTACCTCCTGGTCCTGTTCTGTATTCATAGGTTCCAGGTCGAGATCTATGGCTGCTACTTCCTCCGACACCGCTGCGTAGAGGCTTTCGTTCTGGAGAGGCTGGGTTTCTACCCGGATCTGCTCGATGACAGGAGCAGCGACTACCGCAGGGACAGCCGCTGAGATCCGGCGCGGGGTAGAGCATCGCCCAGATGTTCTCATTGAGAACATACGGTTTCCCGATGGAACATTTCTCCCAAACCCAGCCACCCAGGCTCGAAGAGAACCCAAGGCGTCACTCCGGGAAGCTTCGTCGGCCTGGAAGAGAGGAGGGACTTAACGACCGAGTGCTTGGTAAGAGATATATAAGTCATATATTAAGCCCATGACGTAAATAGAACAAGTGAGGATACCAGGTAAACTAAAGGCAGTAACTATAAGCTTACCGACTCGTCCTGGACACGCTCGTAAAGAGCGAAGCAAACCTCACAACCGTCCGGGTGCCACACGATGAGGTCATCCAGCTGGACTGCACAGCCCGCATGGGAGCGACAGACGACATGCCCATAGGGCTAGTGCAGCACTGCAGAGCACCCAGGCTCCTCACAACGAACAGTCTGTAAGTGTAAAACGGTATATGAACCTACTAATTTAAGGGACTTCAAAACTATAGTAGGTATTGGAATATGTTAAAATAATTTATACCGGACCCGCCGGACGATAAATTAGAGCAAAACATGACCACACTAAATCAAGGAGCGCCGGAGATAGTTCGGTGGAGCAGGACCTTAATCTAGGATCATGCAACTCTTAATAGTAAATTTACTTAAAGAATAAATACTGCCGGAGCCCGGCAGCAAGCCTTAGTTTATACCGGGTCCACCAAGCATTCCGTGGGGTAATAAACTAGAGCAAAACATGATATACATACTAAATTAACATTTGAATGCAATGAAAAACGGAAAATTTTAGGATCTTAATCAATAGGATCATTATTTTAAATTATAACGGAACAAAGTAACTGGTTAACAAAATATACGGATAACATCCTACAATTTGGTAGGGGTCGCCTGCTGTGCCTTCAGTTTCCGTTTCATGTATGCAGAATTTTCAATTGGGGATCCAGTGAATTACCTCCAGTCCAATTTCTGAATTGGTTACAGGTTTGTGGGGAAGGGGGTAAATCATTACCATGAGTCATTCACAAGCAGCATAAAGATTCATTGTCGTGTGAATAAAGCCAATCCACAGAAGACCAAAACCATCACAGAGCTGGATGTTTAACAGTCTTGACTGTGTATTTTGAGGCAACGGGGAGGGCCGGGAATAATGTGGAAGGATTCATGAATTAGCGAGTCCACTTCAAATAGTGTTTGAACCCTGAAAGTGATCGGAGTTCAGTCTTTCTGCAATCGATCCACCGGAGAGCGAACCAAGCAGAAACACTAGCCGCATTGATGGGATGACACTTTTTAAAATGTTAGGACCGGGGCCCAGGAGGGTGGGTGACCACTCGACGGGGAACCAGACTTGCAGTGACCCCCAGTTTTCCATAGGGTGACAGTCGGAGAGACCATAACGTAGCCGCAAGAGCGCCACGCGAGGAGATGACATACCACTGGCAAGACAGGGGAGAGGGGAGGTTTGTACAGAGACAATTGGACGAACGATAAAGTGGGGGGACAAGAAAAGTTTTATTTTTTAACAGGACAGGGGATACTAAATTAAGATGCCACCCCAGTAGGATCTTAACTGATCTGTAACTCCCGGAACAAAGTAACTGGTTAACAAACAAATGTATTGACTACCTATTACAGCGGGGTAGGAGACTCATGACACTCACCTAGAGAAGGTGTGACTACAATAGGAAGGATAGGGTAACAGCATTAATCTAAAGTTTAATCACCAAACTCTCACCCTCCTCCATGAAGAGCGCAGCCCAGACAATCGGGGAGGAGAGAAGGAAGCCCAGGAGGGTGGGGTTGAAAGGGAGAGAAATTCCTGACAACGGTAGTCCAACGCCCCGCAGCAACATACCACCCATAGGGAGGTTTGTACAACTTGGAAAGTGGGACCGAGTTTTGTTTTTAACAGGAAGGGCAATGCGGGCACCAAACAAATGTATTGACTTCTCTCTAGGGAGACTCTGACCTCACCAAGTAGAGGAAGGATATAACAGCATTTTAATCACCAAACTCTCACCCTCCTGAAAGCCCAGACAATCGGGGAGAGAGGAGGAGGGAGGGGGAAAGGGAGAGAAATTCCTGTAACGAGTCCAACCAGCAACCCACCCTAGGGTAGAAGGGCAATGCTGAAGAAGATTCCCATATTGTTTTTTTTTCTCTCCTCACCAGAGGGAGGAGGGAACAGGGTTTCAGATACTCCAGCAAACCCAAAAACAAGCGGTTAGGCGGATGGAACAACAAACAGGACCCACCGATTGGAGCGAGAGGGTTAGGCTAGGATCCCCAGTTTCTGATAAATATCGTGAAAATTAACCAGTACGCATATAAGTACCCATAATATGAATAAATATACAAAATTATAAGGACTTGTGCTAAGCGTATAGCCTAACTGAGCGAGGCGAACAGGAAGTAGGCAGCCATTAGACTGCACCTGACGCCGAGCCCGGATCATATTAAAGCTAAATTATTCATGACATCCAATACACCATAGATCAGAAAGCTGACAAAGGAAAGCACCACCCTGGAGAGGGAATCTACTCGAACGAGAGCCTGGTATACGCTATGAATTAACTACGAGAACCAAAATAAGAGGAGGAAGCCTCCGTAAGGAATAACGCTAATCAAGGTACCAGGACCCGCCTGACATAGATAAACGCCTCCAAAGGGAACTTCTTGAAGGGGAATTATAAAACATGAATAAAAATGTAAGCGACCGAGAGAAACCCTTGCAGAAACCAGCTGTAAGAGTATGCTTCAAGGTCATCATGGCTGAGGCGGCGAACGCTGGGGAGCGTCCGATATATGACCCTGTAAATATTAATTTACGGGCCTATAAGAGCCTCACAAGTAGTAAAAACCCCACAAGAAGATGGTACTTAACTTAGACACGGTGAAATTACTCGACGACATGATGAAATCAATCCAAAATTGAAGAAAAAAGGGGCAGCACAAGAAAAGCTTTCTAAAGCAAGCACGTGCTAGTATGGAATGAGTTCAGATGGCGCTGGGGTCGTCGGTTGGCGGGCGGGTGAGTATGGGCGCTGGATTGGCTCCCCACATTCCAGGGTTTTGTCATTGGGATATCTTCAGAGTGCGGTCTTGTGGCAGTGACAACAATCACTCACCCTTACCTATACCGACGTCTAATTTATTATAGATGATTGATCTGGGGGTAGTAACCCCAGCATTCCTGATAGCTTTTTTCTCTGGTATATTTAGCAAAGAATTTATGTAGAAATATGTGCTGGATGGATATTTCACCGGCTGACACAGGGACGAGCTCAGAAAATACTGTATTGGTTCACGTGTTCCATGTTCTTTATTGCCAAACTTTATGGGTATCCACAATAAAGAAAATGGACAATAACCTGTGACCATACCCTGGACCAAAAATTTAATCTATGTTATTGGGATTTATTTATTAGGACCTAAGCCATTTTGGGGGTGACCATTTATCTTGCATAGACCTGGTGTGTAATAAAGATGCCAGTGACTTACTGTCAAAGCTGTGTGAGTATGACATAGAGACTAAGTAATTGTTGCAGGACAGGAGTCCTTTATATTCCATCACTGTGTCAACGAGCACTATACCAGCCGAGACCAACTGTACGTGAATTCTTTGTGATTGGTTGGTCTGTCTTATGGAGCCTTGGGGGACCATAAGTAACTCCTTTGAGGACTCACAACAGCTACCAAATTTCTTACGTCAAAACATGACATTTTTATACTAAAATAAAGTTTTATATATACTGTACTTACCCAGTAATTACATAGCAATAAAGTTTCTTTTAACCGACAGCTCAAAATTTTGAAATTGCGGGTCTGCCAGTTTGTTGTTTATGGCGACATGCCCCACTCACTTTCGGGTGTAAGAGAAGGTACAACATAGCAAAAAGCTTCAACTTGTTTATGCCCTTATGTCCAACTGAGGGGAGGCGGCCAGGCTCCGATTATGTAATTACTGGGTAAGTATATATAAAACTTTAATATATTATAAAAATGTCATTTTTACATAAGTAACTTACCCAGTAATTACATAGCTGATTCCCACACTGAATGGAGGTGGGAATGTTGGACATATCTACTCCAAAACATTATTAATAGTAATGAGTTTGAGAATAGAAATTTGCTAACATTGAATTAATGTTGTTGAACCTTACTTGCTAAGAGAGCTGCTACAGGTAGATACTGCCTCTGGTTGGCACTCCAGTAGAGGCGAGGCGGTAAAGCCTTGAGGGCCTACTACTACAGTGGGTGCTTTGTAGCAATGGACTAAATTCCGAGGGCTAGCAAAGTACAACAAGATGCCCCTGCCCAGGGTGCAGTACCACACAAAATAACAAAGTAAATAGTAACCATAACCACTTAAAAACACCAATACCCAACCATAACCAAAATACTGGAGGGTACCCCAAGTACATAGTACTCCCAGGCTCTCCAAAACTCAGTGCCCTAAGCAAGGCGAAGAGCTTAAAGAAAGGACATTGCTTTCTACGTTTCCTTCAACACCACTCCAGCTGCGTAAAACAGACCCAAGGTACTGCACTGATTGTAATTCGTCTCGATATCCCGTAAATAATGCGATGCAAACACCAACTTGCACTTCCAAGACGTCACTTGTACAATTGACATGAGTGCCAAAGATGTAGCGACTGCTCTTATCTTGTGGGGTTTTACCTTTAAAGATGAGAGAGTCAAAAGATGAGAGTGTCTTTGTTCAGCATGGAATGTGCTTCGGAAATAAGATCCCTCAGAAAAAATGCCAGGGCATTCTTAGACAGGGGTCTAGAGGGATATTTCACAGAACACCAAAGGTTTCTTGAAGTACCACGAATGTCCTTCGTTCTGTGAAGATAAAACTTAAGGGTCTTTACTGGACAGAGAGTTCTTTCTTATTCAGACGGACCCACTATCTCATAAGTTCTTGACCGTAAAAGAACGAGGCCATGGATTTGATGGCAATTCGTTCTTAGCCAGAAAGTCTAGGGAAAGGAAGCAAACTGCATTCCCCTAAGAAAATCCTATGTTTCTGTCTACAGCATGGATTTCACTGGACCTCTTAGCAGTGGCCAAGGAGACCAGAAAAAGTTTTCCTGGTTAGATCCCTTATAGAGATAGATTGCATGGGCTCAAAATGTGAACTGGAAAGCCACTCAAGGACCACATCTAAGTTCCAGGACAGTAAAGGTTTTCCTTTAGGCTTTGCGGTGTCAAAGGACTTGATAAGGTCGGACAAATCCTGGTTCGACGATAAGTCCATTCCTTTATGGCGGAAAACTGAGCTAAGCACAGCTCTGTATCCTTTAATAATAGAGGTGGAAAGTCTTTTAGTGGAGCGTAGGAGTAGAAGAAAGTCCGCTGTCTCTGCTACACAGGTTTCAGAAGAGGACACGTTATTTGTCTGCACCAGGACCTGAAGATGGACCATTTTGCCTGGTAGCATTATCTGAAGACTGTCTTCTACACTTCGCAATTGCGTCTGCAGCCGCTCTTGAAAAGCCCTTCTTTTGGAGCAGTCGCCTAACAATTTGAACCCTGTTAGGGCAAGAGAAGACAGGTTTTGGTGGAACCGACGGAAGTGAGGTTGCCTGAGAAGTTGTTGCTTCTGTGGCAGTAGTCTTGGGAAGTCTGCAAGATGTTCCAAAAGATCCGGGAACCACTATTTTGTTGGCCAGAAGGGGGCTATCAAGATCATGGCTAGGTTTTGATGAGACAGGAATTTGTTGATGGCTTGCCTCACTAACTCGAATGGGGGAAAAGGCATACTGATCTTTGTTGGACCAATCCTGCAACATTGCATCGGTCGCCCATGTCAAGGGATCTCGAACTGGTGAGCAGAAGAGAGGAAGTCGGTGATGGTCCCTTGCCGCTTCGTACATGGAGAAAGAGTGGGTTCATTCTTGTTTCTTGATGTACACCAGTGCCGCCGTGTTGTCTGAATGCACTGCTACTGTCCTCCCCCATATTTCTGAAGTGAAGCACTGTAGGCCCAGAAATATCGCCTGTAGTTCCTTCACGTTGATGTGCCAGTTTTGCTGTTCCTGGGACCAGGTTCCTGACACTTCTTTTAATCCCAAAAGAGCTCCCCAACCTAGGTTCGGTACATCTGAAAAGAACTCTAGGCTGGGGTTCAGAGGATGAAGAGATTTCCCTTCTGATAGCCTCTTCCTGGAATTCCACCAAGGAAGATCCTCCTTGATTTCCATCGTTATCGGGAACACAAACGAGTCCAGAAACTTTTTCCTGTTCTAGCTGACCTCCCTTGGGCTACTGGTATGCCTCCTCCCAGGTAGTGGGGAGTATGGCAGGGACCGGTGCCTAGGAGAATCAGCGGGACGAGCAACCGCCTCCTCCATTGACAATGATGCCCGTAACTGGGCCACTGTACTCACTACCAATTTAAACTTTGCTCAAACTTATTCTCAAGGATGGCGCCAGACGCATGAGAGGTGGTGCTGTGAGCTCTATATGAAGAGGAACTCTGGCACTGTATGGCACTTGGGCACTACTGAAGGTTTGGGCGCTACTAGGCGCTTGAGTACTTAACGGGAGCTATGGAAGCGGACAAAAAGAATGTTCATACACTGATGATCCGCTTGGCACCAAAACTAGTGATCCACCACCAAAAGTTTAGGAGACAAAAGCACAAGGCTGTCCCATTAGAAATAAGGTGTGGGCTATACTCCTGCTCCCCAAGAAGCTCACAGGAGAGCAGAGAAGAGCGAAGATCATCAGAAAAAATGCCTCTTCAATGGCCGTTATTCATTTGAAAAAACACCATCTGCGTTTTTCTACACTGGACTATCACTAGGAAAAAGGACATCTCTAAGGACGTCTTTACCATGGCTGTCCGTTGACACCTGCGGACAGCAGGTCTGACTGAGGGGCAGCTATCCAGGGGCAAACCCCATCAGGCTCCCATGGACTGACAGTATGCCTCCTCCCAGGTGTAGGGGAATCTGGCGGGGACTGGTTTAGGAAAGCTGATACGGCCGGATAGCCACCACGTCCACTACCCATCCAGAAAAACACCTTTCCAGGCTCTGTCGATACCTGGGACCGGCAACAGGCTCGACTGAGGGGACGAACACCCATGTGTAACCCCCCAACCTCCCTTGGACTTCCAGTATGTCTCCTCCCCGGTTATGTGGGAGTATGACAGGGACCTTTGTCTAGGAGAATCAAGGGACAAGTAGACACCTCCTCCACTGCACAACACTTCACTATCACAAAGTTAACATCTGTTAACCTAAAACAAGACTGGCAATGGCACAAGAAGGAAGCGAGGGAGCCAGGTGTGGGAGCAAGTGGATAAAATGGGCAGAAAGGTTAGCAGTAGGAGAGAGATGGCTCAGATGGCGCCAGGATCCCAGTAACTGGCACCGAGCGCTGGGAGCCAAAGAGTGAGCCCCGAGCACCCGAAGTGGGCGCCTAGCGCCTGAAAGCTGGCGCCAAGCGTTCTGCAGTTGGCAGCCGTTGAGCCAGTAGAAAAAGACGTCTTGTCCAAGGGGGAGAATAGGAGGGCCGATCTCTGAGACGGAGTGATGCCTTTTGAAGTAAAGGAGTACCAAAGGTCCCTCTTCTTAAGAATACCCGTGGCTTACAGACTGGGTAACTCCTGTGTACTATTGCGAATGCCTCTGTCAGTACAAGAAAGTACTCCCAAGGGATCCGACGAGATCTCTTGAGATAACAAAGAACACTCTCTAAGTTTGCGCGCCAGAGCGCCCACCACCAGTCAAGGAAGCTCATCACTTTGAACACCTTAAAAATATTTTTAAGGTGTGTAAGTTCCAAGGCCGAGAACATAATTTTGGCTGAGGAGAAAGCTGATCTCCTAGTTGAGTCGATAAGGCCGGAGAAGTCTCCTTGAGAGGAGGCAGAGACTCCCAGGGAAAGAGCTTCTCCGGTCGCATGAAACCTGTAGCTCGACCTGGACAATTTGGAAGGAGGGAAACAGAAACTGCCTTACCTTATTCCCTCTTCTCAGAAAACCAATCTTCTACTTTCTCCAGTGCCTTCCTTGCTGAAGAGGAAAGAACTAACTTCAGTAATTTCGAAGGACCAACTGAGGGGGCTTCCATAAAGAAAGTCGAAGCAAGAACGGAGGGAATAGCTGGTGAGAAGAAGCTTGGATAGGTTGCTAACAAGGACCTCAACAGCGCAGAGTACGCCAATGAAGGTGCACCTTGATCGGGAACACCTCTTCCTCAGAAGAGACAGGAGAAAGCGATAAGTCCGCTGTTGTCTGACCTGTAGGGGTAGCCTTCTGAAGCAAACTAAGAATATTATCCAGTTTGCTCTGAATCGGGTCAACTGCAGGAGGAACAATGTCTGAAACGACACTACTAAGAAGCGGTGGAGGAGCGGGCGCTAATGGGAGCTCGGGAAGCGCTGTAGAGACGGGAGCCAGTGACGAAACCTGTTGGTGAATGGGTGCCAGTGGGCACTCAATCACAAACGGAAGCTTGGGTGCTTCAATGCTAGTTGCTGGCTGCTCGGGCACTGATTGTAGAGACGAAGGTGCTGGGTGCACAACTCTTAATGCAGCAGCTCCTTTACACGACAAAGAACGTCTCCATGCCACAAGGCGCTTCGGTGCCAATTTACGATCGTCGTCAGAAGAAGCAGAAGAGAATTCTTCGGGGCTATCCCAATGGCTACACGATGGACGCACTGAATCCTTGCCCTTCAAACTCCACTGCACGCTGCTTCAGCAGGCGTGACTTGTCTGCATAGCACCGCACGCGTCTGGGACTCAAATCCTCGGAGCTGGAGGACATACAATGAGCGCTTAATTGAAGGCCTTTCCAATGGCCTTTGGTTGCAGTCTGGGATTCATCAACAGACTGAACCAAGGGGGCAACTGCTCGGGGACAGACCCCACCGACCTCCCTTAGGTTGCCAGTTTGACTCCTACCAGGTGCTGGGGAGTATGTCAGGGACCTTGGCCTAGGAGGATCGGCGGGCCAAACAGCCACCTCCTCCACTACCACTGCACTTGCACTGGACACCATGGGGTTCCTATTAACTCGAAGCAAGTATCGATTTTCGACTCCAGACTGACAATAGTGTTGGGGTCGGAAACGTGAGAGCCAGGGAAAGGAGAGGGTTGCACAGGTGGAGGAGATGGAATGGGATCGGAAGAAATTACAGGAGCAATTGCATCCGACTTAGTGGATGAATCCTGACTAGCTAAAGCTTTACTAGATTGCCTAGCCATAGCTTTCCTCTTCCTATCTCTAGCTAGTTTCTTGATATGTGCATCTAAAGTCTTCCACTTCTTAATATCCCAGTCATTACACTCCCCACAACATAAATTTACTGAACATGTTTGTCCCCTACAAGGAATACAAACAGTGTGCGAGTCGTAAGATTCTTTAGTTAGTCTAGTAAAGGCTGCAATACCTAATGCTAGCACTACTAGTGTCAGAAATCCTAGAAAAGTCTAATACAAATAAAAAAAAACCGGCAAAGAGTCGTCACTCAATGATCAAAATTTGCCTAATTATGCCGAGAGGCTACAAAATTAAATACTTCACCAACTGAAGGTAAATCAAACCACCAGCAAAGTATAAATTGCAAAATTCGAGCTGCTGCCAACCACAGTCCTTCAACCACAGCCGGCAGAAACAAATTGAAGCTCTTTGCTATGTTGTACCTTCTTTTACACCCAGAAGTGGGCAGGGCATGTCGCCACAACCATAACAAACTAGTGGACCCACAATTTCAAAATTTTGAGCTGCCGGTTAAAAGAAACTAATAGCTATGTAATTACTCGTTAAGTTACTTATGTAAAACTGTTTTTTGATTGACAAAATCTAGATTGTTGTCGAAACTTCGACAAGAGAGATTGTACTTTTCCACAAGTTGTATAGTTAATGTATTCTCTTTAACTTTGCGTAAAGTGGAAATGCGTATTATGTAGAAGAAGGATATTATGTTTAGTTGTTTGTATTTAGTAGTAAAAAAGTTGTCTTAGTTGTTTCGTGTGTTTGATTGTAAGTATACATGTAGTACTGCTTGACTACCGGATTGGTTGTCGCACGGTAGTTAGTCGAAGGCTTGGTTTCGGGCAAAGACGGATGTGAAGGGGGTCGCTTTATAGCTGTAACGTAGTGTGGATGTAGCTGGTGGAGGACTCAGAATGCAGCCATAATTGTCAGTGTCTACAAATCCATTTAAGCATTCCTATTCATTTTAAAGTACATTTAGGGAAACTTTCTTTAGAAGATAAGCATCGTAATGTAAGGAGAATTTTTTGAGGTGTACTTTAGATGAGGGGTAGTGAAATAGATACTGCTTATGCCAGTCTAACTGTACATTGAGCTAGGAACAATTGAATATGCCAATAGTAAGTTCATATTGTTAGTTTAGTTAATACACAAAACGCAATGAATTAATATAATCACAATTTAAACTAACATAAGAGTGAAGTAACCTGGGTGTCATAGCATAAGACTTAGGCTACGATTTCGGTCATTACGTTTCAGACCGTTTAGACTATACAACGACAATGATTTGAAATGCTATACTTATTCTGAATGAGTCGGAATAAAATGGTGCCGTGACCAGGATTACAGTGAGTGGATGTTGTATCAGAGATTGGTAGAGTTAAAATTTATGAAAGTTTAAGGATTGTTGTGATAGTTGGCAATAAAGATAGAGACGTGACCAGCTGATGGTGGCGGCCATATTAGAATGTCACATGCTAGCCTAGCCCGACATAGAATAGTAGAATAAACTCGGTCAATCACTGCCTAGCCTAACTGAAGCCCGACTTTTGATAATATCTAGGTGGGAATTTGAACCTTCCCTTCTTTTTTTGTATTTTTTGATCATTGCACATAAATAAAATAAAGTTGAGAAAATGGCTATGGCCTATCCCAACGTATTTTGCATAGAGCGAAAGGTTGCTGTGATAGGGCACTCTCATGTAAATCATCTGTCATTTTATGACAGGGTGCTGTAGTAAACGTGATGCGAGACTAAAACAGTCCTTGCATTATCACACTTTTGGGAAATCAGGAGCTGTGTGCGATAACCTACTGGATCCTGTGTTAGTGACCAAACTGACAGCTTATGCCCCTGATATCGTTATCCTGTTCATCGGAGGAAACGATATTGATGTTAACGATGATGATCCAGAGTTGGTCAATAAAGTAAAAAATAAGATCTTAGGACTAGTAGAGAGATTGGAAGGTATCTATAACTGTAAGGTTATATTAGTTAGTGTAGAGATTCATAATGCTCCTAGAAACATCCCTAGGGATAGATATTGAGCACGAAAAAATCTACTAAACCAGTTATTGAAGAGAAACCGAGAAATAACCTTTGTTTTCAATCAGTTAATAGAAAGAGACTTTGCCGGTGGTAGAGTACATTTCCAGTATGATAGTTATAAGACACTGGCGAGTCACTTCTGTGAAGCAGCTGATGCCTGCCTATGCCTTTAGTCAGATTGGTAAATACCAAGTTGTGCTCACGCCAACCCAGAAATTAGGTCAAGTTAAATTATGCAAAATGATGGTTGACGCATTTCCACTATGTAAATTTATTTTTTCCTTCTTTATAAATTGTGGGTAATGGAAAGGAAATATTAATTTTTTTTAAATTTATGGTAAGTTTTAAGATATTTAATATGGAATAAACTCCTGTTGTGCATTGTATATATGTATGAATAAACCCTGTTGTGCACATTGTATATATATATGTATGTATATATATATATATATATATATATATACAAATATATATATATATATATATATATATATTACATACATATATATATATATATATATAGTAATCTTTTGGAGTTGGCAGTTTGTACACTTTTAGTAACTAGGAACTTGTATATTAGGTGTTGGTAAATTATAGGCTAAGATGTCTGACCTAGAAGAATTGAAGAGGAGATGGGGTTAAGTCTATGATAACTAACTGGTCAAAGAAGGTTGAAACTACTATTGATGCAGGTGATATCAATAGTATTTTTTCATTGAGAGATTCCTTGAAGGAATATTTACAAAAAGTCCAAGAATTGGATAATGAAATATTGAATCTAACAGATCCTAGAGAACAACCTGACCAAATTATGAATCAAGCTGAATATAGCCTAAAGGTAGGCACTGAAATTCATAGACTAAATTCCTCCATCACGAGTCTTCTAGCTGTAAGAAGTGAACCTAGTGCACCGATAACGCCTGTTAAAGCTACTGTGAAGTTGCCCAAATTAGACCTCAAACATTTTGATGGTGATGTAACAGAATGGAATTAATTTTGGGAACTTTATGAAGTATCAGTACACCAACGTACTGATTTTGAAAATATACAGAAGTTTTCTTATCTGAAGGGCCTATTGGAAGTTGAGGCTCTGGAACTGATATCTGGTTTTAAATTAGAAGGTGATAAATATTTGCAAGCAGTGAACTTGTTAAAAGGGACCTATGGCAGAAAAATGGTATTTTCATAATAAAATACATTTTTGAACATACTTACCTGGTAGTTATATATATAGCTTAAGTCCCTGACGTCACGGCAGAATTTCAAAACTCGCGGCAATCGCCGATAGGTAGGTCAGGTGGTCCACCTATGCGCCCTCTATCCAGGTATCTGGAACCACACCAGGTATTCCTCAGATCTTCCATGCCTCTCATCTCTAGAGGGGAGGAGGGTGGGAATTAAATTATATATAACTACCAGGTAAGTATGTTCAAAAATTTATTTTATTATGAAAATATCATTTTTAAACATCTGACTTAACTGGTAGTTATATATATAGCTGACTGACACCTTTGGTGGAGGGTCAGAGACAGCCAACATCGTTGGAATTGACAAAATTAAAATTGTAAAACCAACTCAAGGTTCCTACCTGTTAAGGAAGCAATTTCAAAGTTTTCCTGCCTCATTCTGTCTGCATTCCTTAAGAGATCCAGCGATCCACCCAGGGGGCTGAAAATCTCTAGGGGCTGTCAACCGGTGTATAACCTCTATGTGACTAGACCTCCTTAAAAAATACCCTTGTTCCAGGCATTAGTAAGGAACAAAAACGACCACCTGACCAAATAACACTTCCTAATGATTGCGGAAGACTGCGTCCAGCCTTCGCAAACAACCATAAAAAATTCCTCCATTTCAAGAAAGGGAAAAAAGGGTATAGGTTTATGGTATAGCAGGGGTAGATCCTTCACCCACTACTGAATTAGCCGCTACAAATGGGCTGAGAGTGTAGCGGTCTTCATATACAGTCTGAACCTGTTTGAGGTAATGCGAGGCAAACACTGACTTTTTGCTTCTCCAGAAAGTCGCTGTCTAAAATACTTTGCAAGGATCTATTCTGTTTAAAAGCCACAGAGGTTGCTACTGCCCTAACCTCAAAATGTCTTAACTTTAAGAATCTGTAGATTAGTTTCATTAAATTCTGAATGGGCCTCTCTTATCAATAGCCTGATAAAGTAAGATAACGCATTCTTAGACATGGGAAACGAGGGTTTCTTGACTAAACACCACAGTGCTTCTGACTTACCTCGTAAGTCCTTAGTCCTTTCCAGGTATGACTTCAGAGCTCTTACGGGGCACAGGAGTCTCTCTATTTCTGTACCTGTGATATCCGACAGGTTCGGGATCTCAAACGTTTTGGGCCAGGGTCGAGATGGAATCTCATTCTTTGCGAGGAACCCAAGTTGCAAAGAACAAATCGCCTTGCCTTGTCTAAAGCCCACGGACTTGCTGAAGGCATGAACCTCACTTACCCTTTTAGCTGTGGCCAAACTGATCAGAAACAGAGTTTTTAGGGTAAGATCCTTAAATGATGCCTTATGTAAGGGTTCGAACCTATTTCCCATGAGAAACTTAAGAACGACATCTAAGTTCCAAGCTGGTGAATCCTGGCCTTTCTCTTTAATGGTCTCGAAGGATCTGATAAGGTCCTGGAGATCCTTATTGCTGGAAAGGTCTAAGTTTCTGTGTCTAAAAACAGCAGTTAACATACTCCTATATCCCTTAATTGTGGAAATAGAAAGTTAAGTTCCTTCTAAGGAAGAGAAGGAAGTCTGCTATTTGAGTCACAGAGGTACTGGAAGAGGAAATAGAATTTTTCCTGCACCATCCTCTAAATACTTCCCACTTGGATTGATATACCTTGATTGTTGAGGACCTCCTTGCTCTTGCAATTGCGTCAGCTGCTGCCTTCGAAAAGCCTTTAGCTCTTGCAAGTTTTTTGATAGTCTGAAGGCAGTCATCTGTAGAACTTGGAGGTTTTGGTGATATCTTTCAAGTGGGGTTGTTTGAGTAGATCTATTCTGAAAGGTAGTCTTCTCGGGTGTCCACCATCCATTCCAGTACCTCTGTGAACCATTCCTTTGTAGGCCAGTAAGGAAACACTAAGGTCATCCTGGTCCCCTGTGAGCTACGAACTTCTGCAAAACTCTGTGAATAACTTTGAACAGGGGAAACTCTATCAGTTACGCCTAAGTTGGACCAATCCAGCAGGAGTGTCTATGTGAACCGCTTCGGGATCTGGAATGGGAGAACAGTAAGCTTCCAACTTCCCGTTTGAGCTGTGGCGAAGAGGTCTATGCATGGTCGGCCCCAAATCCGCCACAGGCTCTTGCAGACGTCCTGGTGAAGCATTCCACTCTGTCGACAGAACTTGATTCCTGACTGCTCAACATGTCTGCCCTCACATTCTTTTCGCCTTGAATAAAGCGGGTAACCAGAGTAACATCTTTTCCTTTTCGCCCAAAGAAGGAGTTTTTTGGTGGTCTCGTGATAGAGAGTAGGAGTGGGTGCCTCCTTGATTTTGGTGTAGGCCAACGCCGCCGTGTTGTCGGAGTTGACCTGAACTACTTTTTTCTCCACTAGGCATTCGAATTCTATCAGAGCCAGAAGGATAGCAGTCAGTTCCTTCTGGTTGATGTGCCACTCTACCTGATCTCTGGTCCAAGAGCCCGAGACTTCCATCTTTCCCAGTGTTGCTCCCCACCCCGAGTCTGAAGCGTCGGAGAACAACACTAGGTCTGGGTTCCTCTGATGCAAGGAAAGTCCCTCTTGAAGTTTTAGGGGATCATTCCACCATTCTAGGTAATGTCTTATTTGTTGTGAAATGGGTATACACTTTGTTTCTAATTCCTTGTCTTTGTCCCAGTTCCGATTCAGATGGAACTGTAACGGACGAAGGTTCAGTCTTCCTAAGGAGACAAACTGCTCTAGAGAGGAAAGGGTCCCCAGCAGACTCATCCATTCCCTCACCGAGCAAGTTCGTCTCTTTAGGAATTTCTGAAGTTTTTCTAAAGCTTGTTCCGTCTCTGATATTGACGGAAAAACCTGGCTCTTGACTCTGAATCCTCATCCCAAGGTACTGAATCTCTTGAGATGGGATCAGCTGAGACTTCGTTTTGTTTATAAGGAGTCCTAGATTCTCCGATAATTGAAGAGTTGTCTGAAGATCCTCCAGGCAGCTTGAGCTTAGGAAGGAGCTCTGAGGAGCCAGTCGTCCAGATATAGGGGAGACTCTGATGCCTCTTGTGTGAAGCATTCCAGCTACGGTTTTCATTAGTCTCGTGAAAATCTGAGGAGCGGTGCTTAGGTCGAAACATAGGGCTGAAATTGGAAAGATTTCTCCCCGGCACAAACCTCAGGTATTTCCTGGAGCTCGGGTGAATGGGAATATGGAAATACGCATCTTGAAGATCCATAGACACCATCCAGTCGTGTTGTCTGACTGCTGCTGGAACAGATTTGGTTGTTTCCATCGTGAATCTTGTCTTTTGAACAAACACCTTGAGAGCGCTCACGTCTAGCACCGGTCTCCATCCCCCCGAACTTTTGGGAACCAGGAACAATCGATTGTAAAACTCTGGAGATTCCGGGTCCAGAACTATTTTCTATAGCCTTTTTTTGCAGCAGCAGAACAAACTGCTGTTTGCAGAGCCTCCGCTTTGATTTTCATTCGGTAATCTGGCCGAAAGGACTACCGGCCTTGTATTGGCTAAAGGTGGCTTCCTGAGGAAAGGATCTTGTACCCTCCTGATTAATTGAACGGACCATGGGTCCTAAAACATCCTCTCCTCTCCCATTCCAGCCAGAAGTGTGTTAGTCTGGTTCCAACCGCTGTCTGAAGGAGAGTCTCCTCAGACTCTGCTTCTCCCTTGTCTATGGTTTCTTTTCGTAGATCTTTTGATCGTAGATCTTGAATTCCCTCTACTGAGGGTTCTGCCTCGAAAGGGCTGAATTACAGGAGCTTCTCCTTTAATTTTCTGAGAAGTGAAGCTAGAAGGTAGAACTTTCTTAGCAGTTTTGGTGATTAGGTCTTGTGTTGTTTTTTGAGTTAAAGCTGAGGATACCTCCTTCACTAATTCCTGAGGAAAAAGATGCGTCGAGACAGGGGCATAAAGAAGTTCTGCCTTTTGGATGGGCGTAACTCCATTGGCAAGAAAAGAGCAAAGATATGATATTTTAATGATAAAATAAAGTTTGTTCATACTTACCTGGCAGATATATATATAGCTGTATTCTCCGAAGTCCGACAGAATTTTTTTCGCGGCACTTGTAAAGTGGCCGGAAGGTGGTTAGTACCCATTCCCGCCGCTGGGAGGCGGGGTATCAGAACCATTCCATTTTCTATTCAGATTTTCTAACGCCACTGACTCCTGAGGGGAGGAGGGAGGGCAATATGAATATATATATCTGCCAGGTAAGTATGAACAAACTTTATTTTATCATTAAAATATCATTTTGTTCATGAGACTTACCCTGTCAGATATATATATAGCTGAATACCACCTTTGGAGGGGGTAGAGACAGCCAAGAATTAGGAAAAACCAATTATTGGTAAAATTATTTTGGTTCCTTATCTGATAGCGTAGCTGACTGAGTGGTTACTGTCACTCTAGTCTGCTTCTGCTTTACTAGAGACCCCAGCGAGGTAGTGACCTATATAGCTGGCGACTTCTAGATGATCTGTCAACGGGGGCGTGACCACAATGTGACTAGATCATAGACCATACAAAGAGGACAAAAGAGCATTGCTAACCACCTAACCAACACCTAAAGCGTTAGTTTGCAAAGGATTGGGAAGACTGCCTCCAGTAGTCGACCCAACAACCTTAAAAACACAATTAAAAAAAAAAAAAAAAAGGGGGTTAGGATCAGAGTTACCCCCTGTCCCCAAGGTTGCTGAAGCAGCAATGTATGGTCCCAGCGAAAAGCAATTTTCGTATGCTACCTAAACATCTCGCCAAGAGTGTGAGGCAAACACCGAATTGACTTCGCCAAAATGTGGCACTGAGAATGTCACTGAGTACCATATTTTCTTGGAACGCCATGGAGGTAGCAACTGCCCTCACCTCGTGAGCGTTAACTCTCAACAACTTGAAGTTGGAGTCGTCACAACTAGAGTGTGCGTCCCCACGACGTCCCTAATGAAGAATGCCAGTGCATTCTTCGACATAGGTTTAACTGGTTGCCTCACAGAACACCATAAATTATCCAAGGGACCACGAGTGTCCTGTGTTCTTTTAAGGAAGTACTTGAGAGCTCTAACTGGACATAGAACTCCCTCAGGTTCCTGTCCAATAAGGTCTGCTAAACCTTTAATTTCAAAGTGTCTAGGCCAAGGGTTAGAAGGCCTTTCATTCTTAGCCAAGAACTTAGGGCTTAAAGAATAGACAGCATTGTGTTCCTTGAAGCCCACATGACGGCCCTCGAACTTCGCTCACTCTCTTCTTCGCCAGAGCGTGAGGAATGCCGTTTTGAGTAACATCCTTAAGAGATGCAGAGTGGAGAGGCTCAAAAGGACTAAACATCAAAAACTTGAGCACTACGTCCAAGTTCCAAGCAGGAGGAATTAGGTGAGGAACCTTGGGCGTCTTGAAAGAGAGCTCGGAAGATCGTGGAGGTCCTTATTGTCAGACAAATCTAATCCTCTGTGTCTGAAAACAGACGAAAGCATGCCCGATAACACTTGATAGTCGGAACTGCTATATTGAGTTTTTCTCTTAAGTAAAGGAGAAAATCTGCAACCTGGCTCACAGTGATAGAGGAAGAGGAAAAGCCCTTCTTTCTACACCAACTCTTTGAAGGTTGCTCACTTCGTTAGATATATCCTGTTAGATGAAGAACTTCTGGCTCTAGCGATGGCCCGTGCCACCTGGCCAGAAAAACCCTCGCTCTGACCAATTTTCGATAGTCTGAAAGCAGTCAGGTTCAGAGCGGGAGAATTTGAAGATATCTCGTGAAGAGGGGTTGTATGAGCAGGTCTGCTCTCATAGGAAGGGATTTCTGGAACGTCTACCAACCAGAAGAGAAACTCCGAGAACCAGTGGTTCCAAGGCCAAAACGTGGGGATGAGAATCATCCTCGTCCTTGTGAGGCCGCGAACTTTGCGATGACTTCTCCCAGAATTTTGAACGGGGAAAAGGCGTAAACATCTATTCCCGTCCAATCCCAGAGAAGAGCATCTATCGCAACTGCCCCGGGTCGAGTACAGATGAGCTTTATAGAGGAGCCTCGCTGTTCTTGAGGTCGTGAAAAGATCCACAAGATGGCGACCCCAAAGTTTCCAAAATCTTGGCAAACCTCCTGATGAAGGGTCCATTCCTTCGGCAGGAGTTGATGGCGCCGACTGAGCAGGTCTGCTCAAACATTTTCGACCCCTGCAACAAAACTTGTGAGAATCGAAAGTGTTGCGAGCATAGGCTCAAAGAATAATCTCTCTTGCAAGGCTGAACAGGGAACAAGAGAGTATCCGCCCTGTCTCTTTGAGGTAATCCAAAAGCCGAGTGTTGTCCGAGTTTACTTGAACTACACGATTGCAAACTTGGACCTCGAAGAATTGGAGAGCTAAAAGATAGCCGCCAAATCTTTGATGCTGATGTGCCAGGACACCTGTTCCTCTCTCCAGGTTCCTAACACTTCCTCTCCTCTAGTGTTGCCCCCAACCTGTTGACGACCCGTCGGAAAAACAACACTACCAGGTCGGGGTTCAGAAGCTTGAGGGAGATCCCTTTCTGCAATTTCGTTGGATCGAGCCACCACTACAGATCCTCTTTTACAGAAGGAAGAATTCTCAATTCCTCTTTCAAGTCTTCCTTGTTTTGCCAGTTCTCCAACAAAAAGAACTGAAGAGGCCTGAGATGCAGACTCCCAGGAAACAAACTTCTCCAGCGAGGAAATGGTCCCCAGCAGACTCATTCATTCCCTCACTGAGCATGTTTCCTTTCCCAAGAAGGCCGAGACTTTATCGAACAGAGAAGTTGCCGTTCTTGCGACGGAGACGCTATAAAAGCCGCTGAATACATCTGAATTCCCAGACACAATGGACAGTGAGGGGATCAGCTGCGACTTTTCCACATTGACCAGAAGTCCCAGGGACTTCACGATTGACCAGAGTCAACTGAAGGTCCTCAGAGGTCCTCCAGATACCTTCGGACGACGCTCGAATCAACCAGTCGTCCAAGTAGAGAGAGATCCTGACGATGCGACAGAGCAACTGCATCGCAACGTTTTTCATGAGAAGTGTAAACACCCTCGGAGCAAAATGTGACGCCAACAGCATCTGGTGTTCCCAGGCGGTCACCCATCCAAGTACTGATCAGACCCAACGTTGCTTAACTTCGCTGATCGGACGAGAAGCGGTGCTTTCAACGTGGTATGGCCGTTGTGCAGAGTCCAAAGCAGAGAACCCTGAACTGGTACGTCTAGTCCCCCAAGACAACCTGAGATACTTCATCGAACGTGGATGAATTGGGGCGTGAAGATAAGTATCTTGGAGATCCAAAGATACCATCCAATCCCCGGGAAGAAGGGCTCCTAGTATAGACTGCGAGGTCTCCATCCTGAACTTTTCCTTCCGGACCAAGTTGTTCGCCTGTTGACGCCCAAGACGGGTCTCAGCCTACTGAAAGTTTTGGGACTAGAAACAATCTGTAGTAAAATCCCGGGAACCGAGTCCAAGACCTGTTCCACTGATCTCCCGCTCGAGCATCTGTTCGAGCAGGTCAAACAGAATTTTCTGTTTGACAGGATGGCAATTGGGAAACAAAAAACAAAGGAGGAGGAGACAAGAAGGGAATCAAGTAACCTCTCTCTAACAGTAGGAGGGACCAAACGTCTGCCCCTCTCTCTTTCCAGGCTTGTGCAAAATGAAGCCTGGTAGCTAATGGAGTCTGGAGATGAAAGGAGTCACTTGCTCTCTTGGAAGTGACATTCCTTCTAAAAAAACTCTCTCGTGGTGTGGGTCTCGTGTTGTTTCCATGGAAGCCTCCTTAGTTTGTAGGCAATTTATTTAGCATTTCGTTTACTTATTGGTTCATTGAGATCGGTGCATTCGTTATGGAGGAAATGCAGTTAGAATGTCGATAACTTTAGTTTTGAGATATACGATATTTTTTTTTCTCTGTGTATTTATTTGCTTGCTGTTACACAGATTGATGTTTTATGACATATTTGAAAAGCCAAAAATATAACAATAGACTTGCAAAGTAATATAACTTAGCAAAAGAAGCTAGATGATAAGTGTCAAAACACGGCTCAGGTTGGGCAGCGACTAGATGAAGCGAAAGTGTCAAAACACGGCTCAGGTTGGGCAGAGGACGTCTTACTTAGTCAAACTCTGAGCTGCTACTGACTGACTGCCACTGACTGCCCCTTGGCATTCCTGGTCTTTGCTGATGCGTACTAGGTCCACAGGGTTGCCATATAACGCATTAGGTATTATTACTTCATAGCTAAAAGGAAATTACTACCGATATACTGACATTATCATTACATTATACGAAAAATGTAATTTTGTCTATGATAGGGTTACTGTTTTGTTTATAACTCCTAACTATGGCGAATTTTTTTAATAAAACTTTCTGAGAAGACAGTCAGGATATGTATGATGCCATATATAAAATATCCCAGAAAATTTTGATTTTCCGATTTTTTTCGTCAAACGCTCCCCTTAAGACAAAGACAACTGCGAAGGTGGAGAGAGAGGAGCTGAAGGTTGAAAAGTCTCAGGAAACAGATCCTAAGTAAAAAGCCAGAGTCTGATAATCAGAGGAAGAAGAAGACGAAAGATGTTTCTCTTCATCCAAAGGCTGTGACGAAAGAGGAAGTTCTTCCCCAGCTGGCGGGTCTTGAGTGAGTGGTGAAAGTAGTTCCGATTGCCCGACACGTAAGCTGGAACTCCCTGATCGAAGAAGTCGTGGCTAAATCAAGAAGGACATCAGATGTTGAAGCGGTAGTTGTGCGTCATGATGTACAACTGGAGCGGCGTCAACACAAGACTTGAAGCTATACGGCTGGCGAGAGGTAGCGGGTGGAGCGCCATGGCGTGACGCTTGCTGAGGCTCCACAAGCTTGAACTGTACCCAGAAGAGAAACATAGCGTGGTGCGCGCGCTCCGTCCATGGTACTATTAGAGCCAGGGTGTCAGGTGAGGCCCCTTTGAAGCGTGAAGCGTGAGAAGCGATCTCTGAAGAGCAAGACAAGACACGCTCCTGGCGCGAATCAAGAGAAAAGTCCAACACCTCAAATCGGGAAGACGATTAGGAAGCCACTAAACACTCTCTCTAGACGACAGACGAGAAGCTCCAAAACATCTAGCAGACGAGGAAGACGAAGCAGGAGACGAAGGTGAAAGTCTGTACCTCTTAACAGGCAGTTTCGAATCTTGAAAGGTTTATGAGAGCATCCAGTTGTTGTTGCAAACCCAACAAAATCTTACGCGTTAGGAGAAGCAACTCTCTCGGGAGAAGGGCTGAACCTGAGAGAAGGAAAGGGGAGAGAGACGTATACTTCCTTCTCACAGGGAAGAAGCTCTAGCCCTTGCCTTAGCGCGACAGGGGTCGAGTAGCGTCATCATCCGAAAAACACTTTATTCTCTTCTGCGGAGGAATATCCACGCAACTTTGGGGAAGAGCACAAACGTCAGAGAGGAAGAGGACGTGAAGCGTCCTCTCCTCTAAGCTTCTCTTAAGAGGGCGAGAGTCCAACCGAGAGCTCCAACCCCGAGGCGGGAGGACGTGTCGGAGGACGAGAAGCAATCCTTCAGGATGCGTGCCTGTGCACGATCCCTGGCAGCCTGGGTAGCGTCATCAGGACCACCGAAGGGACGCCAGATCGGTGGGAAGCCCCGTAACCCTCATGCGGCTTTCGACATGCCCCCTCCCTGGTCCTGGGAGTTCGACAGAGGTCCAGGCCTAGAGGCATTATAGGGCCGATCTGACGCCCCCTCCACAACACTAGGGGCACTAGCACTAACACTTTGCGTTTGAATTGCATTCACTTTAGTTTCAAGAGCACGTCATTGACTCCAACACGAGCCAGGGTATTACCTCTGCAGCAACAAACTACAGGGTTAGTACTAAAATTTACTACAGGGTTACTAGTAGGAGAAAACCCTGACTGTCCATCTAAGGATGCACTCAAGGAGGAAGATCTCCTCAACCTATCACGCTCCAATTTAAGCATATAGGCTTCATATTTCTTCCACTCACCCTCAGATAATCCCTCACATTCATTATACCGATTATCATAGTCCTTACAAATCATACATAAAGTGTGAGGAACTATCGAAGTCTTCGATAGCCTCACCTTACATTCACCCAAGCTACAGACTCGATAGCTAGAGGTAAGACATCTTAATTATAAGAAAAGTCAAAAGCAAAATCAAAAACGGTCCACAAAGAGCGTATGCCAAGTCACAGATCCAGTCGTATACCAAAAAACAACCAAAATACTGAAGTTACAACAAATTTCGAAATCCAAATGGCGGAGGAACTGACAACAGGTGTTGACAGTCCGGCGACAGAGAAAATCTGAATAGAAAATGGGAATGGTTCCTGATACCCGCCTCCCAGCGGCGGGAATGGGTACTAACCACCTGCCCGGCCACTGCGTATGCCGCGAATTTTGAAATTCTGTCGGACTTCGGAGAATACAGCTATATATATATCTGACGGGTAAGTCTCATGAACAAAGTGCCCTTTTCTTCAAGACTCCCGCAGAGAAGAGAGCTGCCAGTTCGTTGGCTCCATCTCTGAGAGCCTTGTCCATGCAAGACATAACATGAATAAGATCTTTGGCGTCTGAATCTAATAAGGTCTCAGTCTTTTTCCCCAAAGCTCCCAGAGTCCAGTCCAGAAAACTGAAGACTTCGAAAGCTCTGAAAATTCCCTTAAGGAGGTGATCCATCTCCGAAGGAGACCAGAAGACCTTGGATTTACCCATAGCTACTAAAGTCAATGAAGCGTCGACCAGAGAAGAGAAGTCCCCCTGGGAAGAGGCAGGAACTCCCAGGCCAGGAGCTTCTCTGGTCTCATACCAAATGCTAGACCTCGACGCAAGTCTAGCTGGAGGAAAAGAGAACACTGTTCGTCCTTGATCCTTTTTGGAGTTCATCCACTTTTCCATAACTCTCAAGGCTCGCTTGGAGGAACGAGACATGATCATTTTAGTGAAAATAGTCTTCTTCGGAGTTTTCCTGAGGGTGAATTCCGAGGGAGGAGAACGGGGGGCGGCTGGTACGAAGTTGTCCGGAAAAAGCTCCGTAAACACTTTCAACAACTTCTTCAAGTCTGAGGAAGGAAGTTGAGATTCTTGTTCCTCTTCGTCGGAAACTTTCTCAAGGAGAACATCTGGAGAGGGAGGAAGATCGTCGTTGCCTTCCGCTTCCTCCGAACGCTGTGCAGAAACCGAAGTAGCGGCATCCTGTTTACTAGTTGCTGCTTCCAAAACAAGAGAACCCTCGACCAGAACGTCCTGTAGACTACGGTCTTGACGCTTGGTATCCTGACGCCCAACTGCACGAATATCCTGGCGTCCAGTATCATGACGCTTGGTGTCTTGGCGTCCAACTTCGTGACACCTGGCGTCCAGATTCTTGACGCCTTCAGGCGCCCTGGCGTCCATCCATCAGCAACTCGGGCGTCCTGGCGCCCAGACTTCTGGACGATCGTTGTCCCGCCCAACCTTAAGGTCGCTTGAGAACTGGCCGCCTGTGCGACATCTGTCAAAAGCTTCCTCAGGCTGACGTAAAATGATTGAGGCTTCTTGAATAGGAGAAACATTCTTCCCACGTTCGCTGTCCCGCCACACCTTGAAGTCACTTGAGAACTGGCCACCTGTGCGACATCAGTCAAAAGTTTCCTCAGGGCGACGTACAGCCATAGGTGGACAAAAGTCTGCATCCGTTTTTTCTGCAGGCTGGCAAGCTTGCATAAGGGAAGAAAGTTTCTGCTGCATATCTTTCAGCAGAGACCATTGCGGAGCTTCCTGCTGCTGGGGACAGACTGGGGAAGCCGCAAGATCTAACGAACCCTCAACTAACTGAACAGGTTGAGGAGAGTGCTCTGGGGACGAGTCCCAATTCGAAGGAGGAGGGGGAGCGTGAACAGAAGAAAGAAAAGCGTCCGATGTCTTCTTACTGCCAGGCGTCCTGGTTGAGACTGGCAATTTACGCCTGCACTTGGAAGGAGAGCTACCTTCAGAACTGAAAGGGAAGCGTTCCGGACTGCTCCAATGGCTACACCCCGGAGCTTGAGAAGACTCCAAATGACGTCCTTCAACAGAGGGGAGCTTCCTCTTGAGCGGTCTAGATTTGTAGGCCCGACGCCAGCCCCGTTTGGGAACTGTGTCATCACAAGACGAAGAGCACATATTAACCTCGCCTTTCCTATGGTGAGGGTGAGCGTCCTGGGAAGCGTCTACAGGAACACTCGAGGGGACGACCGTTCGGGAGCTAAAATCTCTCGCCTCCCTTCGCCTGTCGACTTCCCTTCTCCCAGGGGTTGGGGAGCTTGGAAGAGGTCTAGGGCTAGGAGCACGACAGATCTGAGCGGCCGCACCCTCCACTGCACTTGCACTAACTTTATCACCGACACTCGCACTTTTAAGATTTCTCATGTTAGACCACAATTTCTCTGTCTTGAGCAAGGGATTCAACACGTTGGCCAAGGGCTTGAATGGCCACCATCATATCCTTGAAAGATGGGTCTTTACCTGAATCAGTAGGGGGATCAGGAACTACCACTACAGGGGAAGGGTCCAAAGGTTCATTAGTTTGGGGCAAAGAATTATCGAAATCCTGGCTACCCTTGGAGGAGCAAGAAAAAGTACTCTTGGCTCTTCTGAGCCGGTCCCTTTCAAGTTTCCTTACGTAGCGGTTATACTCAATCCACTCCCTTTCAGAAAGACCCAAGCACTCATCGCATCTATCATCTAGCTCACACCTCTTGCCCCTACATTTCATACATACTGAATGAGGATCTAAAGAGGCTTTAGTATATCGAGTCTTACACCCCTAACACACATTCGCACACTCGAGGAGTCAGACATGGTAGCAAATCCAAAGAGAGATCAAAAGACAAGTCCAAGGGTCAAATCCAAATCTAACTAGTTAAGGAAAATCCAAGAAGACAAATTCAAAAAACGAGCGAAAGCCAAAGCCACAGTGTACTTCACCAAAATTTGCGAAAAAACACGGGCTGAATGAGTGAAATTCCATACGATGTCACCAGAACGGCGGCAGGGAAGATCTGAGGAATACCTGGTGTGGTTCCAGATACCTGGATAGAGGGCGCATAGGTGGACCACCTGACCTACCTATCGCCGATTGCCGCGAGTTTTGAAATTTTGCCGTGACGTCAGGGACTTAAGCTATATATATAACTACCAGTTAAGTCAGATGTTTAAAAGACAAAATCAATTTGTGTTTAAATTAGAAAACTCTTCCAAACTGAGACTCCCAAGGCAGATGCAGAATCGCTACAAGGTTTTAGAGTGCAATTCGAATGCTGCATAAGATCACTGGAGAGTGAAAAACTGGAATTGAGTGAATTATATACCATCTTGCTTTACACCAATCTACCAAGTAGTGTAAGTGAAATAATAAAACGAAGGTGTGGAGAAGATTGGCTGAAATTTGACACCTTTAAAAAATATCTTGAAGAAGAAATACACAATTTGAGGGCCTTGCCACAGACTGAAACAGCAAAAGCTAATACATTGACAATGGTATCTGCTTCCGCAGCAGAACAACGGCAATCTGTGAGACCAAAAACAACATTGGAAAGGCCTAAAGAAAGTACAAACAAAGCCAAGGTAAACCAGGTTAAAGGATGTGCACTTTGTGGAGGCAACCACATATGGACACATTGTAAATCTTATGTAACCAGGGGAGGAAAGATAGAACAACTCAGAGCTCTGTGTTTGTGTTTCATATGTGCATCCAGTAAACACAACAGTTCCGACTGTGACAGGCAAGGTTGTAATAATGGTTGCACTGTTAGACATCATAGTGTTATATGCAATAGAAACCAGCCAAATAAATCAAAGGTAGGTGAGGTACAAGCTGGAACTCTCTTTGACAAATACCGGACAAGGAAATAAGACGACTAGGAAGTCAATCTTACCTACAGCCGCAATAACCCTAAAAGGTAAAAAGGGTCACGTGCGAAAAAGAGGGTTGTTAGATACCTGTGCCAAGAGATCGTTTATAAAGAAATCTGCTCTTGAGGGACTCCACTTTAAATGCAAGGGAGTTGAAAACATATCACTGAGAGGGTACTTGACTACTACACTAGTTAAGGAATATGATATGGTGAACATCGCTGTATCTCATCGGGGTAGATTAATAAATATGGATTGTATAGTGGTAGACGACCTACCAGAATATACTGTACAAAGAAATTCGGTGTTAAGAACTCAAGGTCGTTGTGTAAAATGAAAATCAACTTAGCTGATAAAGATTTTGATCTACCCATAGAGAAGGAATCACCTACTGAATTGTTAATAGGGGTTGACAATGCATACATCTTACACCCAGGGTTTAGAAAATTTAGTATTACTACCAACCACATTTGGTTACATAGTAACCTGAACATGTAGTTTTCCTCCCACCCAGGAGACTCACGTTTCCATTTTAAAACTGGCAATGGAAACCGACGACATAATTATGGCTGAAGGGACTACTCAATTAAAGGATCCAAGGGAAGATCTTGAAAGGTTGTGGAATTTGGATCACTTAGGTATTGACTGCAGTGAAATAACGGAACAGGAACGGAAGGTATTAAAGAACTCTGAGAGTACTATAACTTATTCTGAAATTGACAAACAGTATGTTGTGGCTATGCCTCGGAAAGGCAATAAAAGGAGATTAACTTCCAACTTTGGGTTGGCTTTAAACAGATTAAAACAAAAGTGTGTCAAGTTTCAGAAAGACACTCAGTATCTAGAACACTATCAGAAAATCCTGAAGGATCAGGAGGATAGGAGATTCATAGAGAGAGTGGAATGTTTTACAACAGAAGACTGTCATTTCTTGGCACACCATGGCATTAAGAAGGACAGTGCAACAACCCCTATTAGGATAGTATTTGACTGTTCAGTTAGACGGGAAAAGTGGGTTGAGCTTGAACGATTGTTTGTGGACGGGACCACATATAACAGCTGACTCACTCAAAGTTCTACTGCAATTTTAGGACAAAGATATACTTGCAGAATTTGTGAAAGCAGCAACTGGATTGGAATGAACAACTCCCAGACCCGTTACAGAACCAATGGGTTGAGTTATCTGAAGACATAGAAAAATGTCTTGATATTTTCTTTCCTAGGAATACTAGGCTAGGAAAGGCGGATTCCTTACACATATTCTGCGATGCCAGTGAGTCAGCAAATGGTTGTGTAGCCTAGAGAGTTAAGAACGAAAACTCTTGTTCAATGATGGCAAAGGCAAGAGTAGTGCCTATTAAAGAATTAACTGTTCCGAAACTTGAGTTGATGGCATTGTTGCTAGCAGCAAGAATGGCCAAATTTATTAAAGAATCTTTTGAGAAGGATGAGTCTGTGGAACTGTTCATTTGGTCGGACAGTAAAGTCGCCCTAAGTTGGCTAGTATTGAAAAGTGTTCTCACTGTGTTTGTGAGAAATAGAGTACAGAAATAAACTCTTTAATTCCAGAGGCAGTCTTGTCCTATGTGCCTACAGATGATAATCCCAGTGACTGGTTGACATGTGGGAAAAGGACAGAAATGATCTTGGATAGTTCTTTCTGGTGGGAGGGACCCCTTGGTTAAAAAATTCCTCTTGGCCAATAGATAGGTCATGGGTTGGTGGATCACTTGTGCAGGGTGGGGAAGAGAACATTTTGGTCAATACTGCAGGGGACAACCTGAATAGTAATGCTCACTTCCTGGATTAGGAGAGATTCAGCAAGTTTAAAATGGTCTATAGGACTACAGCATGGATCCTATGATTTTTAAATAATTGTAGGAGTTCAATCAGTATGAAAAGGCATGGTGAACTGACTTTGGAAGAACTCCAAGAGGCAAAGAATAAGACCATTGCCATCATACAAAGAATATTTTCAAGAAGAATACGAGAGTTTGATGAAGGGGGTAAGAAAACCAAAACTGGCTCTCTTACAACAGTTGAATGTTTACCTGGACAACGGGGTAATAAGGTGTAAGGGTAGACTAGAACACACACAGTTACCTGAATCTGTCAAGTTTCCCATACTATTGCCGAAGAGTTGCTATGTTACTCGGGTAATTATTAAAGAACATCGTGATGCTATTGCTCATATGGGTGTAAATGCCACTGTGGCGAGTGTCAGATAGGAGTTCTGGACCCCACAGATAAGGCAACTAAATAAGAGTATAATACATCATTGTGTTATTTGTAGGAAAATGCAGGGGAGGCCCTATAGGCCCAATATAGTTCCTCCATTACCTGAGTTCAGGGTGCAATGTAAGCAACCTTTCAATACCAAAGGCGTGGACTACATCGGCGCATTATGGACTAAGGGAAAAGGACAAGGCCCTAAGAAGGCTTATATCATCTTATTTGCGTGCCTGATAACCAGAGGCATACATGTGGAGCTAGTTGATAACCAGTCCTGTGACTCGTTCCTCATGAGTTTTAGAAAATTCTGCAGCAGAAGAGGTTTCCCAGCACTCATGTTGAGTGACACCACCACCACGTTTGCAGCGGCATCAGAATACCTTGAGACCATGTCGGAGAATCCCAGGGTAAAAGAACATCTGTTAGATATAAAGTGTAACTGGAAGTTCATTCCAGCGAGAGCACCATGGTTTGGTGCTAAATGAGAAAGGCTGATAGGACTTCTGAAGTCATGCCTAAAAAAGATCGTAGGCCAACCTTGCTCAGTTTTGAGGAACTGACCTGTGTGCTGGTTGAGCTGGAAGGAATTATCAATGACAGACCATTAAGTTACATGCCCAGGGATTTGAATCAGCTGGAAATTTTAACCCCTAACTATTTGATCCTTGGATGAAAGCTCAAGTCCTTCCTAAGAGAAGTAGTAAATTGGGAAGAGATCTCCGGTGATCCTACCTATGGACGGAGAAAGTTCACCGAGAAAAGATTCCTAAATATATCCAAGTTGTGTGACGACTTGTGGAAGAGATGGGTAAGGGAATATTTGACAACGTTAAGAGAGACCCATCGAGTAGGAATGGAGCATGGCTCTTGGTCCAGGATAGGGGAAGTTGTCCTCATTCATGACGAGGGGCCAAGTGATCAAGTTACACATGGCTAGAGACAAGGTCCCAAGAGTGGCTACTCTAAGAACGGCACATAGCCAGCTTATGAGACCTGTAATTACGTTATACCCCCTAGAGCTGTGGCAGGAGATAAGGGAAAATAATCCTCCGACAGGTGACATTCAGTCAAGCACCCGCCCAAGCAGAAGGACTGCTCAAATAGCTGCAGAGGCCAGAGGGGCATTGATAAGAACAGGACTATTGTAAATAATGTAGGCATAAGTTTTCTTGTGGGGGAGTATGTCGAAACTTCGACAAGAGAGATTGTACTTTTCCACAAGTTGTGGTATGCTGTAGTTTTATGTATTCTCTTTAACTTTACATAAAGTGGAAATGCGTATTATGCAGAAGAAGGATATTATGTTTCGTTGTTTGTATTAGTAGTAAAAAATATTGTCTTAGTTGTTTTGTGTGTTTGATTGTAAGTACTGTATACATGTAGTATTGCTTAACTACCGGATTGGTTGTCGCACGGTAGTTAGTCGAAGGCTTGGTTTCGGTCAAAGGTGGCTGTGAAGGGAGTCGCTTCATAGCTGTAACATAGTGTGGATGTAGCTAGTGGAGGACTCAAGAATGCAGCCATAATTGTCGATGTCTACAAATCGATTTTAAGTATTCCTATTCATTTTAAAGTATATTTGGGGAAACTTTCTTTAGAAGATATGCATATCGTAATGTAAGGAGAATTTCTTGAGGTGTACTTTAGATGAGGGTAGTGAAATAGGGACTGTGCTTACGCCAGTCTAACTGTACATCGAGCTACGAACAATTGAATACGCCAATAGTAAGTTCATATTGTTAGTTTAGTTAATACACAAAACGCAAGGAATTAATATAATCACAATTTAAACTAACATATGACTGAAGTAACCTGGGTGTCATAGCATAAGACTTAAGCTACGATTTGGGTCAGTATGTTTCAGATCGTTTAGGCTATACGACAACACTGACGATTTGAAATGCTATACTTATTCTGAATGAGTCAGGATAATTGTTTTACCAAGATGTACATAAAATTAGCCCACATCTGTGGTCTTGAAATGCTGAGGCACTATAGTATATTTTATTAAGGCAAAATAATAAAGGCTGCAGCCCTGCATTTGTGCCTATGGATAACTAGGTCGCCAAGCCCATAAGTAGGCCTACCTGAAATTTCTTGTCTGTGATGCTGTTAACACCTTACAGTATTATATTCCCTAGGTCTTTGCTGATATCCAGTTTCCAGGATTTTCCAATTCTTTTATATTTGATTTTTTCATCAACTCACTCTCTCCTAATTATGACATCAGTGAAATAACAGGTAGATGCCATCTTTACCACCTACAGGGTTTTTGCAGTCATCCTTCCTCCAAAGTAAGCCATGCTAGGTTATGAACAGTGAGCTACTCAGCTTTTTTCTGACTAATCTGGTCTAGTTTTAAACCAATTCTAGGCGCATTTACTTTCCTTAACCCTTTAAAATTAGGGAGAATGGGGAGGGAGAGTCCCAAACCTGGTCTGTGGCAAGTCACACAATAGACTGCTAATGGTTGTAGCAAGATTTTTCTTTTATCACTTGCTTAAAAGTTTATTTTTCATGGTATAATGCTAGCTAAGGTGTCACTCTGAAGATAAATAATTGTACTTTATTGTAGTACTGTACAATCTAAATTGGAAAATGAACAGTCGAAATGACAAGAAGTTTGTTGAAAATTTTCTATGGATAACATTGTTTGCAGTCAACATCTCAATGAATGACAGGCAAATGACATCAACAGAATCTAAAAAGGTTATTCCATTCTTGGATTCATTTAGCTTTTTTTTTCCCATACTGAACCAGTCAAGCCTTTTGCCAGCAAAGATGTGCAAGACCTAGCAGTTTCTATCAGAATGGAATCCAGATTTTGACGCTGCTGCCCTCTGCTCCTATACTCAGTAGCCACCAAACCAGTCAACTGGAAGAATGGGCCCATGCACCACCCCTCTCATTCCCTTCCAGTGCACACAGGAATTGATCAAGATCTGGCCCTCAAGTGAGAGCGCTCAGACTGTGCTCTCCGGAAAACATGCATACGTATTCTGAGCAGGAAAGCAGTGCAGGTTCCTTCCTACAGTCTCCCAAAGGAGGGCAAGAACAACCTACCCAATCGCCACAATGAACTTGTGATCCAGCACCCCTGCTCCCAACTGAAAAGAAAGAGCATGTGACAGAAGTCCACCTGGACTTATGCAAAGCCTTAAGACTTCCTCCTTTTTCTTCTGCCTGTGCAGTGGAAGTGTCCAGGGAGGAGGAGGAGGAAGAACAGTCCAACAACGAAAGGAGATAAAAAAGGAGGAAGAGCATCAAGCATGCTTCTTTCCTGCCCTCTCGCTGGCTCTATTAACGCTATGTACTGAAGGGCTGGTCGAGGTCAGAACCAAATATGAAGCAACAGCCACCAGAGTATCTGCCCTTGGAAGCCCTACTGCAACATGAGGTCCTCCTCTGCAGCAGATGGCAAAGCTGCGGACAAAACAGATAGCCTTAGCCGAAACTGTTATGTATGCCTTAATGTAAGTGCAAGATGCTTATGTTACGAGCGTGGGAAAGCAACATTATAGATGTATAAGTATAACCAATTGTTATTGTATTTAGTATTGAATCTGACACAAAGGCTTCGATCCTTTAAGTTCTATCTCATGTATTTAAGATAAGATTCCTTATTACGATGCTCATATGTTTGTTATGATCCTATCTGATATGCTCTTATATTTTGTATACTCTTCTTCTTCTACGTCCTTAAGATGTAGCTCACCCAATAAAGAGAACCGAGAAGATATCGCTTTATTATCGCTTCATCCTTGGCCCACAAGGTAAGAGTCAAAGAATAGTAATAGTGTGGGTATATCAAATAACATACAAAGAAAAAATCACAGGTGAAGAAGGCTCGAGAGTCAAGTCTTTCCCTTCTGCCAGGTTGTTGAGGAATAATGGGAAAGATGGACTACCTGGAATATTTGGCATAGGCCAAATCTTTTGCAGGTACTCTATCGAATACATCTTATGAGTACCTGGAATATTTTAAGTGGTTAGCGTTTATGATTTGCCATATGTGAGTTTTGAAACTCAAAATTACAAAGGGTTAAAAGACAAACAGAATTATACAGCCAGAATTCCTTGTTCGAAACAATACAGAGGTCATGCCTAGCAATACAATACAGTAAAAGCAGCCTGAGAATAAGAATCTTTTGAAACTGATAAATGAACAGGTTTCCTAAAAATTTCATTGAAAAAATAAAAAAAATAGTTCATATTTTTCCTATACTGTATATAAAAACCAGAGCCTTTTATGTACAGCATGAGTGTTCCTCGTAACAAGCTGGAGGGTGACCAACAGTTAACTCTTACTGTATGGATAGGCTCTTTTGATCCCCAATAATTGCATATCAAACTCCCTCATTCGGATCATATGAGTACTGTTATTTTGCGCAATAATATTTGAACAAATTTTATGTGAAAATGTTTCTATCACTTGAATGGGCCATAAATGACTTAGGGCAACCCTAACACCTCAGTCCAGGATACAGGGAGATTAGTGTGACTTGAGATTTCATGGGGGAATGTATTGTATATGATCTCCACAAAAAGTCTCCCTAACTCCGTCAGAGGGAAACACTCACCAGAATCCCTGGCGATCTCTTAACCATTCGGCATACATCCTGTCCAGTCCGTGGACTGAACAAGAATGTAAGCCTCTATGTCATGGGCCAGAAGGGGAACAAGGACATTTCTGGTCCCAAGCCCCGAACCTGTCCGGCTCCTGTCTCCTGGGATAAAATTCTGAGGAGGAGGGAATAAGTGAGAGATCATAAACACTCTCACCCTGTCTGCCAAAGACCAAAGTCCTGGCAGGTGAGCAAGGCTGTGGATGGTCATTTGCCCGCAACGATGATGTCCACCTGGATCAGGGAGAGCAGTCCCACTCACGCGAATGTGAGTAGGGGGTGTCCCGTGGACGTGTTTCAACCTACTTAGAAGCCAAGGTTTCTACAAGGGAAGAAGATTGAGCAGGGGACCCTGTCTTGCCTTGCCCAAGCGACCAAAGCAGTCGCTGGGCCACCATCCCAGGACCTCTGGACCATTCTCTTGAAGAGTGGGAGGGGTGAGGGAGCACCTATATGCTTTCTGCTCACTTTTCCTCCCTGGCAGCTGGGACCACGTCCATAAACAAAGGACCCTAGCCAACACCAGTAAATGGGGTGCTGGGGCTGGTACCTGGTGGCCCAGGTAGGCAGGCCACTGGGGCTGGTACTGGTACACCAGGGGTATGAAGAACCCCAGGGAGCAGTTGCACCTGTGTGGTCAGCAATAGGACCAGCAGTACCATGTTACTGACGCTAGCGAGAAACCATGGATAGTACCGATAGCTGGGGTAGGTGGCCTATCGGGGCTGGTACCAGTACATAGGGGGTCTGAAGAACCCCGGGCAGTGGTTGCACCCATGCGCCCAGCAACAGAAGCAACAGTATATACTGAATGCCTGGGTAGGAAGCCTACAGGTGCCACTGCCGGTACCACAGGGATCCGAAGAACCCCGGGTAGCAGCTGCACCTGTGCACTCGCCAATGGGAGCAGCAGTACTGAAGGCCAAGGTAGGAAGCCTACCGGGGCTGACACCGGTACACTGGAGGCCCAAAGAATTCCGGGTAGTGGTCGTATCCCTGCGCTTAGCAACGGGAGCAGCATTACTGAAGTCCGGGTAGGAAGCCTACCGAAGCCGGTGCCAGTACAATGGAGGCACGAAGAAACCCAAGTAGTGGCATCAATCCAAGATGGAGTCGTCTTGTTCCTCTTGTACTGACCCTTCCCATAAAACCTTTTCTACTGTTCCACTGACCAATCACGACATACAGAACAAGGATTAGTTGAATTACATATGTTCCCTCTACATCTGCTACACGTTGGATGAAGAACTGTACTTGCTGAAATTAGGAAATGAGAACAAGGAAAGCCACCAACACCTGGATATTTCCTTTGCATTTTACGAGATCCAGGAGATACACTTGCAGGTGGGTTAAGAGGATCCATTATATCCAAGCACACGCTGAAACACAGAAAGAAAGCAAAAATGGGCAAACCAAACTGGCTTTAGAGAGGAGAGAAAGAACAACATGTCCTCTCTCAAAGGCGATAAAAGAATAACTGATGAAGTCATGGAGTACTGCTTGGGTGTGGGTGATCCCACATGACTCGTGACTAAGGACGGATGACACTAGTCCCTTGCATATAAAATTTTATTGATTTTATCGGATTCCAAAAGGCACTAGAAGTTCATCCTAATGTTAAGACCAAGGGTTTGTTTCGTATATGATCAATTATAGTTTTCTGGAAATTTTTTATGTCATTTGGATCACTGTCAAAAATTTTATTTGTAAATGTTTGGTTAACCATTGCAAGCCCTTATGTCTGAAAATAATGAAATTATAGTGGGAAACCATGGTTTCTAGGCCACAGGGTAAAGGATGCAAAGTCAACACCATCCCCGTTCATAGTCTGGTAGGACACAGCAACCTACGTTAAGACAAGGCAGTCCTGTAAATGAAATTGGAACTGGAATATAAGATTTAGGTCAAAGGATAAGCACTGGGCTTATGAGGTCATTCAGCGCTGAAAATACTGTAATGTTGAAACAATTGTTAAGAGAAGGTGGAAAGTAAGATGGAAGTAATAGAATATGAATGGAGGTACAGTAAAAGAACTGAAAGGGGATGCAGCTAGGGGCCGAAGGGACACTGCAAAGAACCTTAAGTAATGCCTACAGAGCAATGCCTGAGGTACACTAATGGCATTACCCCATATGGAGCAGTCCTGTATGTGCAAATATTGCAGTTAATAGACTTTTTATGACAAGGTTTGGGGAGTTCAGAGAGGGGACCACAACCCACCACCCACACAAAGTCAGATATAGGGTGATGTCCTACATTTGGTAGAGATGGAATTTATCTGCATTTCACTTGTTTTCGTTCTCACCACCCTTATACAGTTCCCATTTTGGTCTCCCATTACTGTTAAGCATGGGTGGGGAGGGGGGCTTGTAATGGGTAACACAAATGCAGTATTTGAAAGGGAAAAAATATGGGGAGGGCAGCTGACCCTCATCCCGTGCTAAAAATAATGCCTGTAGTACTTATAGGGACACAAAGTGGAGGTTGGTTGCCATATCCATCTGAAGTAAAGGATATATATGTAAATAAAGCCTAGATTTTTTCTTTTACTCTAGATCAGTGATGGTCTCTAACACATACAATTTAGCAGAACAGAAGTATAGCCTGCTTAGAAGCAGATCACAAATATATTTCAGCAGGGATGCATCCAACGTTACCTTCCTCTTAGCCTAACCTAACTTACGCTGTCATGCCATGACGTGGCCTGGAGGTCTTTGCACTATGGACCTCCCACTGTGATACAGTGTATGGCAGAACATGTAACTATTCTGGATATTATTTTACTCTAAAGCATTACTGCATTTTGGAATATAAAATATTAATTTCTTACATTTGAACAGTCTGACATTTGTTTCATCAGCAAACGAATACTGTTACTGGACACTACCTTTAGACCTACGCATGCTACAATTTGGGGGACCAAATTGTGAAATGCAAGAACCTGGGATATATTACAATGCTAGCTTTCATTATGATTTATGTAAGTTCATGGAATGTTTTCATGTCAATATCTTATACTCTGGTACAAGATATTGATATGAAAACACCTAGTTTAGGTGTGGTTGGTGAGGTCCCTTAAGAACAAAACGAACGTCAGAGAAGTTCAGCGCCTATATCAATCAAATAATCAAACGATGGTAATTCTAGGCAAACGAGGTAATTCTAAGCCAGCTGTCCACAGTGAGCTAGCCTATGGCAATTGACATTTTCCTATGTTATTTTACCAGCTGAACAAGAATTTAAAATAATATTTTGGCGGTCAGCTGTAACTAAAATGTAACTGACCATTGAAAACCGCATGTCTGTACCAGTGGGTTGCACACAGCTAAAGGATAAATTACAGTTTAGCAGCAGCCGACTGGCAAAATATTACCTTAAACTCTTGTAAAGCAAGTAAAATAACATGGAAAAGCGTCAATTGCCATAGTCTAGCTCCACTGCACTATTTGAAGCTTTCGTAAACGGGAAACAAAACATTACCATTTCCGCTTTCAGTTTTGGTGGCCTCTTTAAGTTGCTGTGGCAGAACGGCGCTGCACGCCTTATCTGCATTTTTAAAGATTTCTGGCAGGCTCATATGCTCTGGCAAGAGGTAATTACTTTAAATTTTTGTTCAGCAAGTAAAATAACACAGGAAAACGTCAACTGCCAGTCTCTCGCAGCTCTCGCTAAGCACAGAAAACCAGCAGCTGCCGATTGGTGAACCGAAAGCTAGCGCATGCATGTTAAGGCTTAGAATCAGCAGTACTAGTAATGAATGAAAAGTGCCTTTGGAACGGCTCCCACTATCCATTTATTCGCCCTTCTTTTTACGCTTGTTATCCGTGTTCCAAATGACACGTATAACAGGAAATACAACACTAAGGTACCCAAACCTTTTCCCAAGTTATTTACCCCACCAAAAACCCAGAATTCCCAACAGGTTCCCCTTACTGTTAGCTATTCTCGAAAGGGTTTTACCACACCCAAAACCCTAATTCCCAACGGGTCCCCTTTACCGTTGGCTACAGTTCTAAGGTAACTTACAGCTTAATTACATTTGACTGCCAAAATATTAATTTAAATTTTTGTTCAGCAGGTAAAGTTCTACAGAAAAACATCAACTGCCATAGCTTAGCTCACCGTGGACAGCCGGCTTAGATCTACCCGGATGCATCCTAACCTAACTTTCACTTAACCTAACTTATCCTCGGGTGCCAAGCTCTGGCTTGGCCTTGAGAAGTTTGCCCGCTGGATCTTCCAGCGTCAAATTGGTATTATTTTATAAGTTGCCAATACACGCTATAGAATTGTAACCTACATTTTTTAAGAGAGTTCTTCATTCTTGTTATTTTGAACCCCACAAACACTATACGCAAATGATAAATAAAAAATTAATAAAATTACGACTTACAAGGTAAGAATACGCCCCTCCCTCTTCATAGCTAACACGGAAAATTTGTAACAAGTAAACACCCGTAGGTTAAGTTATATAGGTATTTTAAGGTTCTTTTGGTGCCCTATCATTTCCTAGTTATATTTGCATGAAAAACCTAAAGTGGTTTTTCGCGCAACAGTGGCTGGCTGGAGTCTTATGGGCAACTTATAAAATTTTACCACAATAGCCACCTTGACGAAGACTAGCCGAGAATGGCTACACAAGACTGGCAATGCACTGGGCCTATTCAGTGGTACATTTAAAGACGAACCTTGGTATGTATTCCCCAGACAGTACAATATTCACAATGACATGGGTTACATCAAGTTTCAAACACTGAAAAAGAGGAAAAAAAATAGGATCACAGACGATCTTTGAAATGGTTAAATACTCGCAGACTGAAGTTGGTCACATGCAGGAACCCTCGACTTCTGTTATTGCTTGCCTACAAGTTAGGGATGTGCATTTCGGTACGAGTGCTACTCGGTTCCTGGATTTGAGTGATCAGTACTCGGTTCTGAGAATTTTGTAATTGAATTGCAAAATTCCATTGACGGAGGTCTTTTGAAAATGATAGCTAAAGAATTGCAGCCAGCAAGCTTTGTGGAGAACGAGGGTTTCCAAGAATTTGTCCGGCAGCTTAAACCCAGATATTCTATTCCTGGCCGGAAGTCCCTCACAACCAGTGCTTCCACTAGCTGAAATGAAAATTCCTTGTAGGGGCTGCCAAAATTCCTTGATTTTCCTTGACAGCCATTTCATTTTCCTTGATTTCTTCCTTGACTAATTTTAGACATTCACATAAAGAAAAAAATAATAGTAGTGTACACTAACTAATTTCAAGCACTTACAGTAAAATTCACAGAACAATTGGGGATAAATAAATAAAAAAATATATACATCTTATTACGTTTACTCTCAGAAACAAAATACATGGGTATCCAGTTTAAATTCAGAAAACATGAAAAAGAAAAAAAAATCATGCAGCTGCCCTTTCTCTCACAGGTAACTAATTATATATATATATTTTTTTTGGGGGTGGCAATATGAAACCTATACAGATTTCTATCACTTACACTCAAGAATATAGCTGGAATTACTCAAAATATTTGTAAATAAGAAAATAATATATATTAGGAAAAGACTTTAGATTAAGAAATGAAATATTTAAAGTGAATCTTTCTGATTCATGATACAAACATAATAGATTCTTGAATAGTGTACTACAGAATATTTCTCAGATTTTAGCAGGAGTAACCATACTAATTACTGGCAAACTGACGATCTGATTGGAGGAGGAGGAGAGGATAGCAAAAGATAGTCACCAGATTCTTGATTTAGCAAACCGTTACTGTTGTTTAAAGGCTTCAAGAAACTGATTTCGTAGTAGTTGAGTTTCTTCATCATCTGCATTATTCTTCATTCTCTGGTGCAGGCTGATCATGGCTTCTGGAGGGTCATAGCTTCTTGTACGAGTTTTTTCCTTGGCCTGCATAGTTAGCTTTGTAGTAAGAAGTCCTACCAGACTTTGTTGCTTAAGAGCTGATCGGTGATCATCTTTTATTAGTTGTAAATGGCTGAACACCCTCTCAACCGATGCATTAGAATACGGAAACGACAAAAGAATGTTAATGAACTTTCTTAACTCTGGGTATGTATGAGATCCTATCACATTTTTTTCATAAAATATGACATGCCAGTAATCCATGAAGCTCATATTGGCACTAAGTTTAGGATTCATGGTTTGCTGTCGTCATTCCAAATCAAGTTCCTGAGCATTAATGTCATCACTCAGATATGGGAATCGTGTCACTATTGATGTTAAACTAGGTACACTCAAATTGTAAGCAACTTCAGGGTACAAGCAGGATAAAAAGTAGAAATATTCAACTCCGTCAAATCTTCCTTGAATTTGTTTAACACATTCGACAAGGAAAGTTTTGCAATGTGTATAAAACGACACAATCATATTGTGATCTTCTCCCATTTCTGTTGCTATACTCCGAAATGTTAGCTGATCCCTTTAATCCAAGATAAACCTTCTTTAAGGGTACATGATATTTTTCATTACTTGAATCAATATTCTTTATATCTGTACCACGCACATAGCTAAGTTCCATAAAATCAGAACACATATTCATAATGAGAGCGTAAGTTCCTTTCTATATTTCAATTCAGTAATATGAGGTTTTTAAGATAACCTTCCTGAAAAATTTAAAATTTCCTTGACAAATCCTGGAAAAAACATAAAAATTCCTTGAAAATTCACTGAATTTTAAAATTCCTTGAAGTTTTCTTTGATGACCCAAAAATTCCTTGAATCAAGGAAAAATCCTTGAAAGTGGAAACACTGCTCACAACTGTACTTCTTCCAAGAAAATATAAAGAAGTTGAAGAAGAGATTATATCAAGGTTCAACAAGGCAACACATGCATGTCTGACAACTGACATATGGACAGCAAGAACAACCATATCATTTATGGGTGTCACTGCTCACTTTCTTGAAGGTGTGCAAATAAAAAGTGTGCTCTTAGATTCAAAGAGATTAACAGAAAGTCATACTTCAGAACATATACAAGAAAGTTTAAGTGAAATTATAAATGAGTGAAATTTGAAAGGGAAAGTGACTTGCATTGTTACGGATAATGCAAATAACATGGTAAATGCAATTAAAATGCTTACTGTACCACATTTGCGCTGTTTTGCCCTACTCTAAATCTTATTGTGAATGATGGTATGAAGCATATTTTTGCTTTACGAGAAAAGTGTCGTAATATTGTGTCTCTTTCATCGAAGTGTGACTGGAACTCAAATCTTAGAAGAAACACAAACACAACTCAATATGCCAAAACATAAGTTAATTCAAGAAGTGTCAACACGCTGGAACTAGTAAATTATTATTACATCCTTTTGAGTAAAGCCATTTTGTGGCAAAGGTAACATAAAGACGAGTCTTGCAAAATGGAAAATTTTCAAGTAACTGGATCTTCACTTGCACTAGAAGTTGACTTTGCCAATTAATTTCTTTCAGCATGAATAAACGGCCTCAATAGAATAAGAAAAAAAAAAAAGAAAGTGGAAGGACTGCGTGGTAAAAAAATAAATAAATAAAGTGGAAGGACTTCGTGGCGTTATCTAAACTCATGAACTGGTTGTTGACACAGCTGTACTGCTTAACCTCCCCCCCCCCAAAACCCTCCTCCTCCGCGAGACCCTTATCTAGGGTTTAATGCTTATGCTAAGCAACTGGGTAAATGATTACTTTTCTGTACCCGGTTTACTCGGTTCTGAAGAGTAATTGAAGAGTAATACTACTACAAGTGTGTGACGTCATCATGGGTAGACAATTATACATAATAAAAATGTCACCATTATTACAGTATAAAGGACCTAGCTAATGTACCAACCACTTCTACTCGAAATATGTAACCTGCCTTTTCACTGCTTTAATATCAGCTATTGCTGAATTTATGACGTATATATATTTTGTGAGGGCAAAAAGGTCGAACTGGGTATTAACTGATTTATTTATGTTGTTGTTTCGGATTTAGCTGGCCTTGTGCCAGCACGGGCTCTTGCTCCCAGAGCAGCCCGTAAAATTCATTTACCTTGGCTCAGGTATACATAGCAGAGTGCGGACGGAAACGTAGTGCCCGACCTCCGATTGCCGTGACCCGAACTCTGAGCAATTTGTGTTTGCTGAGTCAAACAAATGGCAATTTTAAGAGACATAATATACATAGAATGATAAAATATATATCGGCAGAAAGGTCAGGAAACTCTACATATGAATATTTGCATGAGGTTCTTGACATGTTCATAAGTGTGATGCATGAACGTGATTGATGCGAAATGAAGAGACGTCTATAAGAGGTGCAAAAGAAACGAGCAGGTAAAAGTTACTGCTTATTTATTCAAGGTCCAGGCGGTTTATATAGCGGCCGACTGGCGTCGGACCGCGGAAGATAATGGAAGCAAGGGTGACCTGAGGTCGATAACAATTAATAAATAAATACAGCGAACGAGTACAATATACAATGTAACAATAGACAGAATTAAAGTTGAGTATAATCTTGATGCCTGTGAAAGAAGAAATACACGGTACACAGTTGATGAACAGATAAATAATTACATACACAGTTTAAACAATTGAATTTTACGTGACCTGACCCGTCAAGTGTGACGAATCGTAGGTACAAAGAAAATGGGCCGTCATCAAAGAAAACTTGCTTGGCAGGGACTTTACAAACAACATGATCAGCAGAGACTGTACAACATGGCTTTACAAATACTCCCCCCCACAAGACGTACTGTAGGTAACGTCTCAAATACTCCCCCCCCACAAGACGTACTGTAGGTAACGTCTCATTAGTCGGCGTATCTGCTGGGGCGTTGAAGGGTGCCCCGGCTGCGTAAGGACAACGGAGGGACATCCCGTGTGTGAGGGTGGCTGAATGTGGGTGTGGGCAGCCTTTTCCGGGGGCGGCCGCGTTTCCGCTTCTTGCGAGGGCCCGGTTGCGGCGGTGGCTGCGCCGGCGGAGGGTGCGGCGTGCTGACGGTTGTGTCCTCCTCCAGGAGGGTGGGCTTGACCCGGTTGATTGACACCCAATCGTTCCTCCCGTGGAATGCGAGCAGGAATGCCTTGCTGTTCCGCTCCAGCACGCGGAAGGGCCCCTGTAGGGCCTGGTCAGTGGCGGGCAGACGGCGTCATCTCTGACGAAGACGTGGGTAGTGGAGGCCAGCCCGGGCGGCGTGAAGGTGGCCGACCTGTCGGTATATGCTCTTTTGTAGGGGGCGAACTTGCCGACGATTTCGCGAAGCCTCTGGACCGATGGATTGTGGTGATCCTCTGTCACTAGTTCGCCCAGGACCACGAGGGGCTTGCCGTAGGTTTTCTCGGCTGCGGAAGGGGCGCCGTCAGCCCTGGGGGTGGTTCTCAACCCGAGGAGGACCCACGGCAGCTGGTACTTCCAGTCCTCGGTGGTACCACGCAGGCCATAAGGGATGCCTTCAGGGACCTGTGGAAATGCTCGACCAAGCCGTTGGCGGCTGGGTTGTAGGCTGTGGTGGTGTGATGAGCTGTCCCCAGCAGCTGGGCCAGGGCGGACTACAATTTGGACAGTTGGTCGTGATGTGGTCAGGGACGCCGAAGCGGCTGATCCAGCTGGAGAGTAGGGCCTCGGCGCAGGCGCTGGCAGTGGCTTCTTGCATTGGTGTGGCTTCGGGTTACCTTGTTGAGTGGTCTATCGCCATCAGGAGATATCTGGACCCGCCTGACGGGGGAAGGGGCCCGACGACGTCAACGTGCACATGGCTGAAACGCCGCCCTGGCTGCGGGAACTCGCCTACCCCAGATTCGGTGTGCCGCCCCACCTTGCAGGTTTGGCAATGCAGGCACTGTCTTGCCCAGGTCCTCGCATCCTTCTGCACTCCGTGCCAGACGAACTTCTCTGACAGCAGCTTGGCCGTCGTCCTGCCGGAGGAGTGTGACAGGCCGTGGATGATGTCGAATACCTGGCGGTGACGGGAAGCTGGCACTAGGGGGCGGGGCTGACTGGTGCTGACGTTGCAGAGAGATTTGGGCCCCAGGGCGAGGGGCACGTCCCTCCACTTTAGGGACGTGATGGGCCTTGTAGGCTGGGGTCTCTGGATCGGTGGCCTGCTCCCCTATCGAGGTCTTCGTAGTTGATTTCAACTGCACCGCATTCAGCTCGACTCTGGAGAGGGCGTCCGCCACAGGGTTTTTCCTGCCGGGGAGGTACTTGATGGAGCAGGTGAACTCAGCGATGGCCGAGAGATGCCATTGCTGCCTGGAGGACCACGTGTCCCCTTGCTTGGTGAAGGCGTGGACCAGCGGTTGGTGGTCCGTATAGATTGTGAAGGGCGTGCCCTCCAGGAGGAACTTGAAGTGCCGGACTGCAAGGTACACTGCGCAGAGTTCCCTGTCGAAGGTGCTGTAGCGGGCCTCTGCGGGGTTGAACTTCTTGCTGAAGAAGGCGATGGGCTGAGAGGCGCCATTGATGACCTGCTCCAGGACAGCACCACAGGCGACGTTGCTGGCGTCCGTTGTCAGCTGGAGGGGGGCGCTGGGATCCTGGTGGGCCAAGGCGGTTGCCTCGGCGAGGGCAGCCTTTGTCAGGGAGAAGGCCTGCTGCTGGCTGGGTCCCCACAACAAGGATTTTGGTCGGCGTTTCAGGGTTTCCATCAAAGGGGCCGTGGTGTGTGCGATCCCGGGGATGAACCTCCTGTAGTAGTTCACCATCCCGAGAAATTCTTGGACGGCCTTGACAGAGCTGGGTACGGGGAACCTGGTGACGGCTGCGACTTTGGATGTGAGCGGACGGACGCCATCTGGGGATACCTCGTGGCCCTGGATGTCGGCCTTCTGTACGCCGAAGGTGCATTTGTCAAACGCATTTTGAGGCCGTTCTCCTCCAGGAGCTGCAGGACTGCCCGGATGTGTTTCTGGTGCTCCTTGTGGGACCTGGAAAATATAAGAATATCATCTACGTAGCAGACGCAGAACTTTAGGTCCCCCAGGATGCTGTCCATGAGCCGCTGGAAAGTCGCCCCAGCATTCCTCAGGCTGAATGTAGAGAAGGAGAAAACATAGGACCCGAAAGGCGTGATGATGGCAGTCTTTGGTATATCCTCTGGTGCGACCGGTACCTGAAAATAGGATTTCAAGAGATCCAACTTAGTAAATATTTTGGCCCCGTGGAAGGAGGCCGTGAGGTCCTGCATGTTAGGCAGGGGATAATGGTCAGGTTCCGTTGCCAGGTTGAGTCGCCTGTAGTCGCCACAGGGTCTCCAGGAACTGTCCGGTTTCTGCATCATGTGGAGGGGGGAGGCCCACGGGCTGGAGGCCTTCTTGCAGATTCCCATCTGTTCCATTTCGGCGAATGCATCCTTGGCCTCCTGAAGGCGTCGAGGGGGAAGCATCCGGAACTTCGCATGTGCCGGGGGCCCTTTGTTTTCATGTGGTGATATATACCATGTTTGGCTGGGGCCCCGGACTTTCGGCGGAGCTCGGGCCTGAACACGTCAGGGAACTCCATCAGCAGCTGCAAGTACTGGTGGGGGGCGGCAGAGCAGATGATGGGTGTCTTGGGTCTTGTTGCCAATGGGAGGGACTGGCAGGAGTCTGTATCTAGGAAGCGTTTGCGACCGACGTCGACTGCCAGCCTGAAGTGCGCCAGGAAATCCGCATCCAGGAGCGGGGTCCTAATGTCCGCGACAACGAAGTCCCAGGAGTACCTCCGGCCAAGGATGGAGATCGACAGGGGCCTGGTTCCGTAGGAGAGGATGGGGTACCCGTTGGCGGCTGTCAGGGAGGCAGCTGGGTCCGGTTCCCGCTTGCGGTCCTCTCTAGATGCCGGGAAGATTGATCTAACTGCCCCTGTGTCGACCAGCATCATCGTGCCGGAGACGGTGTCACGGACGTAGAAGCCTATTGGTTCTGGGCCCCTGGGTTCTTCTGCTGCCATGGCGGCCTGTCTTGCTGGCCGCCGCCTCCCCCGTTTTTTGAACAGGTTCTTCTGCTGCCATGCCGGCCTGTCCTGCTGGCCGCCGCCTCCCCCGTTTTTTGAATGGGCGAATGAACAGGGCGGCAGGCAGTTCCGGGCGTCCTTGCCGAACCACCTGTGGTAGTGGCAAAGACCCGGGGAATTCCACCTGTTGGGAGGCGCTGGGCGCCTCCTGGTGACAGCGTTGACCTCTTCCTCTGCGCCCTCCTCCTGCTGGATGGCGCTGACTGGGAGTGTGGGTGCTGGTACCCACTTTGTTGCCTTTACGGAGTCCGTCAAGTGCTGTGCTGAGAGGATCAGGTCTTCAAGGGGCATTGCGTAGGGCTCCGGGATTTGTGTGCGGACCTCCGGGAGGAACTGACGGAGGAGGATCTCCTGTGACAAGCTTATCTCACGCTTCTTTTTACTGTCGTCAGTGTCTGGGATGGTGAGGAGGTTTCAGATCATGCCCCATGACTCCATGACGCTCTGATCCTGCCGCGGGTTGATGGCGAGGTCGAGGGCACGGGCGGCCCACTTGGCAACCGGCAGGGAGCATGTCTGGAGGAGGGTTTTCTTCAGCAGGTGGTAGGTAAGGGGGCATGCTTCAGACACCCACGGGACGAGCTTACTGTAGATCTCCTCCGGCAGGGCGTTGAGTACTGTATCCACCTGCAGCACCTCGTCGTTAAGATCCGCAATCCTGAACTGGCTCTCAACCCTGTAGAGCCACACCGATGGATTCCCCTGCGTAAACGGTAGCAGCTTTATGTACAGGGCGGCCCTGGATTGGCCCGCTGGGCTGGGAAGAGTGCGGGGCATGGGCAGGGGTGTGGAGGAGCGTGAGAGCCTCGGTGCCGGGACGGGCGCGGGTGATATGGGAGGGAGGTAGACCTCCGAATCCGCGAGGTCAGCGGTTAATTGAACGAGGGAGGGGATGTCCGCGTCCATACTCGCTCTTTGCCCTCTTACATGGAGTAGGGTACTTGCGTCAAAACACACTTAGGAGTATGCCGTGTGAGTCCGCTAATGACGCTGGTGATTTTGTCGACGAGAGCACGCCCAAATGCTGGTTCAGTGCCGTGATTAGTCCGCTAAGGGTGAGAGTAAGCTCCTGAAGCCAAGACTGAGTCGCCATATGGGTCCGCTAATGGCTTCGGGAACCACTCCGGGGTCACCACTATAAGAGGTGCAAAAGAAATGAGCAGGTAAAAGTTACTGCTGATTTATTCATGGTCCAGGCGTCGGGCCGTGGAAGACAATGGAAGCAAGGGTGACCTGAGGTCGATAACAATTAATAAATAAATACAGCGAACGAGTACAATATACAATGTAACAATAGACAGAATTAAAGTTGAGTATAATCTTGATGCCTGCGAAAGAAGAAATACACAGTACACAGTTGATGAACAGATAAATAATTACATACACAGTTTAAACAATTGAATTTTACGTGACCTGGCCCGTCAAATGTGACGAATCGTAGGTACAAAGAAAATGGGCCGTCATCAAAGAAAACTTGCTTGGCAGGGACTTTACAAACAACATGATCAGCAGAGACTGTACAACATGGCTTTACACGTCTTACGTCTTTACAAGTACTTCCACCCCCCCCACCCCAAAGACAATTATTATGAAATAATGGTTGGAAGATTTCTCGAAATCAACCACGGAACCTCTTTGGGAGCAGGGGCCGGCCCTGAGTTCTTGATACCGGAGGACGTGGGGCAGCTTCGACTGATGAATCGCCCGGTGGTTTTGTCAAGCTTATGACCTCCTTAGTGAGGCCCTTGGGATGTCCTCGACCACGTTTCAGGATGCCAATGGGTTCATCCTGGCCCTTGTTTTGTGGAGGAATTCTGGGATGCCTGCCGGTTTCCTCCCGAGTTCCGCTGTCCATCAGGAAGGCTGGCTTTAGCCTGTTGACAGAAACCCAGTCTTCCTGCTCGTGGGTGTTGACGAGGTAGGCCTTGGATGCCCTACTGACGACACGGTATTGTGGCGGAATTTTAACCCACAAACAAACAACACTCACCCTGATCTTCAGTTGCTGGAGATGGGTAAAGGTCCACGGTCGCCAATCACAGCACACAGAAACCACAAAAACAAAATTTCAAACAAACCCTCCACCAACAACGAACGAAAAAAAAAAGAGACAAATGCACCATCAATATGGTCCCAAAAAAACAGACGAACTCCCGTTCACTTTCAAGGTTGGACCTCAACTGCCCAAGACTTCCCCAAAAAACGAAAAACTCCCGACAGACCGACAGACAGAGAGACAGCTGTAAAACCAACTCCAACAACCGAACCACTCACAACGACAATTACACTCTCTCTCTCTCTCTCTCTCTCACAAAACGTTGGGAAATGCTAAATAAAAACAAATTTCTTCATCCCTTTATATTTCTCACCCCTTTTAGCATTTCCCAACCAACACCTTTCACACCCTTTCAAATCACCTTACGCAACACCCACGGATGCTCACTAGCAGGTCCTCTAGATCGCGTTCATGGGCACGCAATCATTCTCTCAGACTCGCTCTCTCTCCCAGCAACATTCAGATTTCATTTTCTCCTCCATTCTCTCTCAGATTCACGCTATCTTCTTCACTACTACCACTCTCAATTTCATCCACAATCTCATCTATACCCTCTAACTTGTTCCCAAATACCTCCCCCAATTCTTCAACTAACCCATCCCATTCGCTCATTGACCTTTCCAATTCTTGCAACAATTCATTCATGCTTTCAATCACTCGTATATTACTGCTACGCTCTCTTACTCTTACACTTTCGCTCACCTCCAACCGTTCACTAACCCCTACACGTTCAGTCAACTCAGTTATATCAAACCCGCATATGCTATACGTTCTATCCATACCATCCCATTCATCCGTATTACACGCTTTATCACTCATTTCCACTTTGGCACTCACACCCCTATCACACAACTTACGACCATTCAGTTTACTTACGTTCTTCCCTTTCTTACGTTTTTTACCATACTCTATCAAAACAAATTGCTTCATGCGCTCGTCAATCTTTCCAGCAAAACCCCCCTCATGCAACAACCCCTCATGTACATGCATCACACGCACCGCTTGCATCCTGGAGGATCCACCCATTTGAACCCCCTTCACACTCAGTTTCCCGAATTCGCTGTCACAGTCACCCTCTTTCGTCTACATACACTTGATACATGCCCTTCCATTCCACATTCGACACACTTCGCTCTCGGTTCTGAAACACATTCTCGCATAATGCCCATTCTTACCACAGTTGCCACATATTACATTCACTCGGGTAATTACAACCATTAGCAACATGACCCACCTGTCCGCACCAGTAGCATTTAACCCCTATCTTTCGTGCACTCCCTTACCAAATGTCCCGATTGCCCACATTGAAGCACGCTCCTAAAGCCCACCTACACTCATTCTTTGTATGTCCTTCCTTTCCACATCTAAAACACTTCGCTCGACTTCCGCTCACCGACCTTCCCCTTTGTACACTACTATCCCTAACCCGTCCAACCCGTTGTTCCTTACAAACCCATCATTCATCCTCACTGGCACCTCCACATTACTTGCTCTTACACTCCTATCTATTACACTATCGGCCATTCTCATTGGGTCCTCAACACTGCATCCCTAAAGCTTCCAAACTCTGGCACTCTCTCATCTACCCCAGCCCTTACACTTACACTTCTACTCTCTTTATAACCCTGTCAAGCTCATAATCTTCTACAATTTCCAAAATTTCTCCCCAAGTCAACCTTTCATTCGTCCATCTTTTCTTCTCCTTCCGCTTCAAGTTCACAAATTCTCTAACTCCATCTGGCACTGTCCCCTAACAACTTCCGTACTAACTCCTTACATTCATCTATCCCATCATCCCCAAACTTCTTCCTTGCCAACATCTCCAGCCTACAAGCATACAATGACAAGGTTTCCCAGCTTTCATTCTTGCCTCATCAAATTCATTCTTCCTTTTATACTTAACACTGGGCTTTCATACGCCTCGCTTGCTCAACTAGTTTAGCTTTCACCTTGTCATACTCAACATCTCCCACACTCATAATAACCCTATACATATCAGGCAAAAACCCAGTCAAATATTCTCCTAATTCTCGTGCCCACACTCTGTTACTTTCCCCATACTTATCTTGACAAAACCTTCATACTCCCTAAAGAAATCATGCACATCCCTACTTCCATACTCATTATACTTTTCACACCGGGGTACCTCCTCACATTCATAGCCTTTCATACTTCTTTCTCACTTTCACTCTCACTTTCGCTACTTTCGCTCTGTCCTTTCATACCCTCTTCTGAATACAAAGAGTCCACTTCTGCACTTACATTCATCTTACTCATTACACTCTTCTTCCCCTTTTTATCCACTTTTATCCACTGGTCCTCCATCCACCTCACTATCACTACTGCATTCACCCCCTCTCCCTTCTTTCCTGCCTTTCCCACTTCCTTACCCTTCTTACCAGTTTCCTTTCCCTTCCTTCTTCCCTTTTTCTTCCCCTGACTTATCCTTACTTTCCTCTGTTCCTTCCCTTGCTTTTCATTCCCTTTTCCTTACCCTGCCTCTCATTCCCTCGTTTCTTACTTCCTATTCCCATATCACTTTCATCACTCACACTTCCATTCACTTCTTCCTCCTTTTTCTTTCTCTCTTGCCCCTTCACACGTTCCAGAGAACCTGTCTGCAACAGCCCCTTCTCCAAAAACACCTTGAAACATACCTTTCATCATTTCTTCCACACTTTTCATCATTCCCTCCAACTTTTATCCATCCTCTCTTCCATTCTCTCTTCTGACTCTTTCATCTCCCCTTTCATTTCTTCTTTTGCACTTCTTAGCATTCCCTCCACCTCCTCCAACTGACTCCTCAATCTCTCATTCTCACCCCTCAACCACGTATTCTCTCTCTCAACCTTACCAGTTCCTCTTCCATCCTTCTCTTCAGTCACACTACCAGCCACCAATCTCACTTGCAGCTGCAATACCAGCTGTAAAACGTTATTGCCAAATATTATGTGGCGGAATTTTAATACAAACAAACAACACTCACCCTGATCTTCGGTAGCTGGAGATGGGTAAAGGTCCACGGTCGCCAATCACAGCACACAGAAACCACAAAAACAAAATTTCAAACAAACCCTCCACCAACAACGAACGAAAAAAAAAGAGACACATGCACCATCAATATGGTCCCAAAAAAACAGACGAACTCCCCGTTCACTTTCAAGGTTGGACCTCAACTGCCCAAGACTTCCCCAAAAAACGAAAAACTCCCGACAGACCGACAGACAGAGAGACAGCCGAAAACCAACTCCAACAACCGAACCACTCACAACGACAATTACACTCTCTCTCTCTCTCTCTTCTCTCTCTCTCTCTCTCTCTCTCTCTCTCTCACAAAACGTTGGGAAATGCTAAATAAAAACAAATTTCTTCATCCCTCTATAGTATGGGCCTCTGTATGGTCTGGTCAAGGGTGGACGGTGGGCATCGATCCTGATGAAGACGTGAGTGCCGGAATCCAGGCCACCTGGGCTGTAGATGTGGGTCCTGTCCGCAAAAGTCTTTCGGCAGGCGCGAACCTCTTTCCTATTTCCCTTAGCCTTGGAAGGGGTGTATCTGCGACGCCCAGCTCCGTGGGGAAGAACTCTCCCAGTACGGCCAGTGTTTCGCCGTAGTCTTTCTCTGCAGGAGATTCATCACTGTTTGCCCTTGGTGTGGTGCAGAGACCCAGCAGGACCCAGGGGAGCTGCGCCTTCCAATTGTCGTCGGTGCAACGTGCCATCAGAGCTGCCTTCAATGAACGGTGGGTCCTTTCCACCATGCCATTGGCCGCAGGGTTATATGCCGTCGTACTGTGGAGAGTTGTCCCCATCAAGCGTGTCAGGGAGACCCAGAGCTTCAATGAGAATGCTGGGCCTCTGTCTGTGGTTATGTTGTCGGGGACACCGAAACGGCTTATCCAACTTGACAGGAGGGCCTCTGCACAGGCGCTTGTTGATGCTTCCGTCATTGGGGTTGCTTCTGGCCATCTTGTGGAACGGTCTATGACTGTCAGGAGGTATCTGGCGCCCCCTGATTGCGGCAGAGGCCCTACGACGTCTACATGGATGTGCCCGAAACGCTCACGTGGTTGAGGGAAATCTCTGATGCCTGATTTCGTGTGCTGGGTGATTTTACTCGTCTGGCACGGTATGCATTCTTCACCCACTCCTGAACATCCTTCCTGATTCCGTGCCACACAAACTTTTCTGTCATCAGGCACGCTGTTGTTCGTCCTGATGGATGGGGCAGCCTGTGGATGATGTCGAACGTCTGCTTTCTCCTCGACACAGGTATCAGGGAGCGCGGGTGGCCAGTGCTGGTGTCGCAGAGAAGTGTTGAACTGGACCCACATATTGGCACATCTTCCCACCTCAGTGAGGTGAGTGTCATGCAGTAGGCTGTTGTTTCCGGGTCTGTGGCTTGTTCCTTTGTAAAGTCACCACATCGACGTCAGCGGAGTGCTTCGAAGGCGTCATTAATTAACTCTCCGCTGAGCAAGTTTTCTTTGGTGACTTCCCACTTTCTTCACACTCAATTCGTCACGCCTAACGTGCCAGGTCACGCATTTTCTACCATTTCAACTTTATATGTATTTGTCCAACTGTCATAAATAATGTATCATATGTTTCTTTATTCACAGGCATCAAGACTGTATCCATATTGAAGCTCTATACGTTTTTGTATTGTAAATTGTATTTGTCTGCCGAATATTATTGTTAATTGTTTTTGACCTCAGGTCACGCTCAATGTCATTGTCTTCCGCGGTTCGGTGCCAGTCGGCCGCTATATAAACTGCCTGAATCTGTAATAAACCAGCAGTAACTTTTACCTGCTTGTTTCTTTTGCACCTCTTACAGTGGTGACCCCCCGGAGTATCCCGGAGCCATTAGCGGACCGACACATCGACTCAGTCTTGGCTCCAGGAACCCTCCAACGCTCTTAGCGGCCTAAACACGGCGCTGTAACCAGCGTTTGAGTGTGCTGACTCTCGTCGGCAAACCCCACCAGCGTCACTAGCGGACCCACACGGCGCACGAAAGTGCGTTCTGACGCGAGTACCCCACTCCAGTAAGAGGGCAAAGGAGCGAGCATGGATGCGGGTATCCCCTCCTTCATGCACTTAACCGCGGACCTCGCGGACTCGGAGGTTTACTTTCCTCCCATCTCACCCACGCCTGTCCCCGCACCGAGGCCCTCCCGCACCTCCACACCCACGCCAGCGCCCCGAACACTCCATGGCCTGGCAACACAGTCGCGGGCCGCCCTCACCATAAAGTTGCCACCTTTCATACAGGGGAACCCAACGATGTGGTTGCACAGGGTTGAGAGCTACTTCAGGGTGGCGCACCTGACAGACGAAATCCTGCAGGCCGACACGGTGCTTAACGCCCTCCCAGAGGACGTATACAGAAAACTCGTCTCGCGGGTGCCCGAGACACAAACCCTCACATACAACGCCACGAAGAAGATCCTCCTCGAAACGTGTTTGCTACCTATCGCCGAGCGGGCTGCCCATACTATCGACCTCGCCGTCAACCCACGGCACGACCTCAACGCAAGGGACGCATGGAGCATGGTCGTGGACCTTCTGTCACTGCCAGATTTTGACGGCACGAAAAAGCGACAGGAAATAAGCCTGTCGCGGGAGATCTACCTTCGCCAGCTCCTCCCGGAGGTCCGCACCCAGATTCCTCACCCCTACACCATGCCTCTCGACGACCTCATCGAAACGGCGCAGCACCTCACGGACAGCGTGCAGGCCATACAGCGGCTAAAAGTGCCCACACAGTCGGTCAGCTCCGTCCAGCCGGAAGAAGAAGTGGAGCAGGGCGTCAACGCCGTCACCAGGAGACGTCCACCGACCCACAACAAGTGGAGTTCCCCAGGCTCTGTCGCTACCACAAGTGGTTCGGCAAGGACGTCCGAAACTGCCTGCCGCCCTGCTCGTTCGTCCGTTCAAAAAATGGGGGTGGCGGCGGCCAGCAGGACAAACTGCCATGGCAACCAAAAAACCCAGGGACCCAGAACCAGTAGGTTTCTATGTCCACGACACCGTCTCAGGCAGGATGATGCTGGTCGACACAGGGGCCTTCAGATCAATCTTCCCAGCATCCAGGGAGGACCGCAGCCAGAAACCAGACCCGGCCACCTTCCTGACGGCCGCCAACGGATCCCCCATCCTCTCCTACGGCACCAGGCCCCTGTCGATCTCCGTCCTTGGCCAAAATTAGTCCTGGGACTTCATCGTCACGGTCATAGGAACCCCCGCTCCTGGGGGCCGACTTCCTGGCGCACTTCAGCCTGCTAGTCGACGTGAGGCGTAAGCGCCTCCTCGATACTGACTCCTGCCGGTCCCTCCCATTAACAGCGGGACCCAAGGCACCCACCATCAGCTCCGTCGCCCCCCACCAGTATGCACACCTGCTGACCGAGTTCCCCGAAGTTTTCAAGCCCGAACTTCGACAAGTCCCCGGGGACCCAGCCAAACATGGCATATACCATCACGTAACAACTAAAGGCCCCCCGACACATGCGAAGTTCCGTAGGCTTCCCCCACAGTGCCTGCAGGAGGCGAAGAAGGCATTCGCAGAGATGGAGCGGATGGGAATCTGCAGAAAGGCCTCCAGCCCGTGGGCCTACCCCCTCCACATGGTGCAGAAACCTGACGGCTCCTGGAGACCTTGCGGCGACTACAGATGTCTCAACATTGCAACGGAGCCCGACCACTACCCTTTGCCCAACATGCAGGACCTCACGGCCTCCTTTCACGGAGCCAAGGTATTCACTAAATTGGACCTTCTTAAATCATACTTTCAGGTACCTGTCGCACCAGAGGATATACCAAAGACCACCATCATCACGCCGTTCGGGTCCTACGTGTTCGCCTTCTCCACCTTCGGATTGAGGAACGCCAGGGCGACCTTCCAGCGGCTTATGGACAGCATCCTCGGGGACCTGAAATTCTGCGTCTGCTATGTTGATGACATCCTCATATTTTCCAGGTCTCTCAGTGAACACCAAAGGCACATCAGGGCAGTCCTGCGGCGCCCAAGAGAATGGCCTTGTCGTCTGTTTTGACAAATGCACCTTCGGCGTCCAGAAAGCAGACTTCCTGGGCCACGAGGTATCCCCGGCAGGCGTCCGCCCACTCACGTCAAAGGTAGCAGCCGTAACCAGGTTCTCAACCCCCACCTCCGTCAAGGCTGTCCAGGAGTTCCTCGGGATGGTGAGCTTCTATAGGCGGTTCATCCTCGGGATCGCACACACCACGGCCCCCCTTACGGAAGTTCTCAAAGGCCAACCAAAGTCCCTGTCTTGGGGACCCAGCCAGCAGCAGGCCTTCTCCCTGACGAAGGCCGCTCTCGCCAAGGCAACCGCCTTGGCACACCAGGATCCCAAGGCCCCTCTCCAGCTGACGACGGATGCCAGTAACGTTGCCTGTGGTGCTGTCCTGGAGCAGGTCATTAACGGCGGCCCCCAGCCCATCGCCTTCTTCAGCAAGAAATTCAATCCCCCAGAGACCCACTACAGCACCTTCGACAGGGAACTCTGCACGATGTACCGCGCAGTCCGGCACTTCAAGTTCCTCCTGGAGGGGACACCCTTCACAATCTTCACGGACCACCAGCCATTGGTTCACGCCTTCACGAAGCAGGGGGACGCATGGTCTTCCAGGCAGCAGCGCCACCTCTCAGCCATAGCCGAATTCACCTGCTCCGTCAGGTACCTCCCCGGCAGAAAAAACCCTGAGTCGAGTTGAATGCAGTGCAGCTCGGAGTGAACTACCAAGACCTCGCTAGAGAACAGGCCGCTGACCCAGAAACCCCAGCCTACCGCACCGCCATCACGTCCCTTAAGTGGCGGGACGTGACCCTCACCCCTGGAGGCCCAAGTCTCCTGTGTAACATCAGTACGGGCCAGCCCCCCCCTTGGTTCCAGCCTCACGTCGCCGCCAGATATTCGACATAATCCACAGCCTCTCACATCCCTCTGGCAGAACTACGGCCAAACTGCTCTCAAAAAAGTTCGTCTGGCACGGGGTGCAGAAGGACGCCACGTCCTGGGCGAAACAGTGCCTGCAGTGCCAGACCAGCAAGGTGGGGCGTCACACGCAGTCCGGGGTAGGCGAGTTCCCGCAGCCAGAGCGCCGCTTCGGCCACATTCACGTTGACGTCGTCGGGCCCCTTCCCCCATCAGGCGGGTCCAGATACCTCCTGACGGTGGTAGACCGTTCGACAAGATGGCCCGAAGCCACACCTATGCAAGAAGCCACCACCAGCACGTGTGCCGAGGCCCTGCTTTCCAGTTGGGTTAGCCGCTTCGGCGTCCCGGACCACATCACAACTGAATTATGGTCCGCCCTGGCTCAGCTACTGGGAACCACGCATCACACCACCACGGCGTACAACCCGGCGGCCAACGGCCTGGTCGAACGGTTCCACAGGTCCCTAAAAGCGTCCCTTATGGCCCGCTGCACCGCCGAGGACTGGAAACATCAGCTGCCGTGGGTCCCCTCGGTTTGAGAACCGCCCCAGAGCCGACGGCTCCCGTCCGCAGCCGAAAAAACCCACGGGAAGTCCCTTGTGGTCCCAGGCGAGCTTGTGACAGAAGATCACCACACCCCATCGCTGCAGAGGCTCCGCGACGTGGCCGGCAAGTTTGCCCCTTGCAGGTCGGCCACCTTCACACCGCCAGAGCTGTCATCCGCCACCCACGCCTTCGTCAGAGTCGACGCCGTCCGCCTGCCACTGACCAGGCCCTACAGGGGCCCCTTCTGCGTGCTGGAGCAGAACAGCAAGGCGTTCCTGCTGGCACTCCCTGGGAGGAACGACTGGGTTTCAAGTAGACCACTTAAAGCCCGCCTTCCTGCAGGAGAGCACCGGCGTTACCGCAGCACCTTCCCCCGCCCAGCCACCTTCTCGCCACGCCCAGGCCCCTGCGCAGAACGGCAGGGGCGCGGCCGTCCCAGGAAGGGCCCGCCTGCACCAGCAACCCAGCACCCTCATGCGCGGGTGGCCCCTCCGTTGTCTTCGAGAAGCCGTGGTACCCTTCAGCGCCCCAGCAGATACACAGAGTAGTCAGACGTGTCCCATGTCTTGGGGGGGGAGTATTTGTAAAGTCACCACATCGACGTCAGCGGAGTGCTTCGAAGGCGTCATTAATTAAGTCTCCGCTGAGCAAGTTTTCTTTGGTGACTTCCCGCTTTCTTCACACTCAATTCGTCATGCCTAACGTGCCAGGTCACGCATTTTCTACCATTTCAACTTTATATGTATTTGTCCAACTCTCATAAATCACGTATCGTATGTTTCTTTATTCGCAGGCATCAAGACTGTATCCATATTGAAGCTCTATACGTTTTTGTATTGTAAATTGCACTTGTTCGTCGAATATTATTGTTAATTGTTTTTGACCTCAGGTCACGCTCAATGTCATTGTCTTCCGCGGTTCGGCGCCAGTCGGCCGCTATATAAACTGCCTGAATCTGTAATAAACCAGCAGTAACTTTTACCTGCTCGTTTCTTTTGCACCTCTTACACCTTCGCCAGGTCCTCGTAGTCTATGCCCAGGTGGACTGAATTTCTCGACTCTTGATAGGGCGTCGGCCACCGGGTGACTTCTGAGTATTCCATTTCGTGAATCGTCTTTGGTTTTGGGCCAAACTGTTTGAGCATGCCAGAACGTACCTGGAGGGTTTTCGTGAATTAGTCTGTTAGTGGCGTGGGTGTTCTCCTAGGAAGGAGCTTTCAGAGGCCTAGAATTTTGTCGCTGTGTGGTTCCATTAGAGGCTCTCTGAAGGTAAAGCGGCCGTAGTGAGTCCGTTAATGGCGAAGCCAAAACCGCTGTGTTTACCGTCACTCCTCGTGTCACCAGTTGTGAGGACAAAAAGGTTGAACTGGGTATTAAATTATTTATTTACCAGGGGTCAGGTATACATAGCAGAGTGCGGATGGAAACGTAGTGCCTGACCTCCGATTGACATGACCGTACTCTGAGCAATTTGTGTTTGTTGACAGCCAAACAAATGGCAATTTTAAGACATAATATACATACAATGGTAAAATATATATCAGTGGAAAGGCCAGGAAACTCTACGCGTGAATATTTACATGAGATTCTTGACATGTTAATAAGTGTGATGCATGAACATGATTGATGCGAAATAAAAAGACGTCTGGCGTCTTTACAATTTTTTAAAATCCTACTCACACCACACTTCACATTTACTAAAATAGTGACTATCACTGAGGTAGTATTGTAAAGTCCCCGCTCAAAGGGTTTCTATGGTGAACCTCCCATTTTCTACGGTGCCTTTCTACAAGCCTGGGTCACGCTAAACAGCCACATTTTATCTATGTAAATACGTATCTATTACTGATTTATTTATGCCTGTTTACTTTGTACATGAGTCAGAGTACTACTGTGTCAATTCTTGTAATTTAACTTTTCAGGTTATTCGTATTTACCTGTCCCGTGTCACATTAAGAACAATTGACCTTGGGTCACCTGTATCCTATTGTATGCCTTTGTATGACATCTGCACGCCGCTTTATAAGCGGCCTGTTTTCCTAATAAACCAGTAGTACATGTCCACCTGCTCATTATTTCGCAGCTCTATAATGGTGACCCCGGAGTGGTTCCCGGAGCCATTAGCGGACTCATATGGTGACCTAGTCTTGGCTCCATGAACTACCCCACGCCCCTAACGGAGTAAAAATGGCGCTTTAACAAAGCGTTTGGGCGTGCTGACTCGTCGGCAGACCACCAGCGTCATTAGCGGACCCACACAACATGCTCCCAAGTACGTATTGACGCAAGTAACCCACTCCAAGTAAGAGGTCAATAGTAAGTATGGACGCGGACATTCCCTCCCACATACATTTAACCGCGAACTTCACAGACTCAGATATCTCCCTCGTGCACAACCCGCCTGCGCCCTTCCCCACGCCAAGGCTCACGTGCTCCTCCATGCTGATACCTGCTCCCCGTGCACTGCCCATCCTGACGGAACAAACTAAGTCTGCCCTCGCCATAAAGCTGCCGCCCTTCATGCACAGCAACCCATCATCATGGCTTTACAGGGTCGAGGGGCAGTTCAGGCTGGCAGGACTTACCAACGAGGTGCTGCAGGCAGACGCCATGATCAACGTCCTCCCGGAGGAGGTCTACAGGAAGCTCGTCCCATGGGTGTCTGCCGCATGTCCCGTCACCTACCAAAATCTGAAAACCTTTCCTGTCGAGACCGGCAGGGCCGCCGGTGCCCTTGACCTCGTGAACAACCCTTGACACGACCAGAACCTCCTGGAGACTTGGGGCATGATCCAGGACCTCCTCACCCTTCCTGAGATGGACAGCAGCGGCAGGCAGTCAGAGATAAGCCTGTCAAGGGAGATCTTCTGGTTCGGACCCAGATCCTTGAGTCTTATACAGTACCGCTCAGGGACCTGATCAGGATGGCGCAGCAGCTGACAAACTCGACAAGGGCAGTGAAGCGGGCATCACGCACGCACACCCCATCAACTCCCTCCAGCCGGAGGAAGGCGCGGAGGAGGAGATAAGCACCGCCACCAGGCAGTGGCCAACCTACCATCACAAGAAACACTCACCGGGCCCTTGCTACTACCACCAGCAGTTCGGCAAGGATGCCCGGAACTGCCAACCCCCCTGTTCGTTCGCCCATCCAAAAAACGGGGGAGGCGGCGGCCAACAGAACAGGCCGCCTTGGCAGCAGAGGAACCCAGGGGCTCAAAACCAGTAGGTTTTTACACCTGCGACACCATCTCCGGCAGGATGATGCTGGTCGACACTGAGGCCGTACGATCAGCGTTCCCGCCATCCAGAGATGACCGCAAATGTCCGCCGGACCCGGCTGCCTCCCTGAGGGACGCCAACTGGTCCCCCATCCTCTCCTATGGCACCAGGCTCCTGTCGATCTCCATCCTTGGCCGGAGGTACAGTTGGAACTTCATAGTCGCGGATGTGAGGACCCCTTTCTTGGGCGCAGACTTCCTCGCCCACTTCGGTCTGGCAGTCGACGTCGGTCACAAGCGCCTGTTGGATACCGACTCCTGCCAGTCCCTCCCCCTGGCGATGGGCCCCAGCGTGCTTGCCATCTACTCTGTCGTCCCGCACCAGTACGCCCAGCTGCTGAAGGAGTTCCCTGACATCTTCAAACCCAAACTGTGCCAGGTGCCTGGGGCCCCCGCAAAGCACGGAATCTACCACCACATTAAAACAAAGGGCCCCAAAACGCACACAAAGTTCCGGAGGCTCCCCCCCCTCGGCGCCTTCAGGAGGCCAAGGACGCTTTCTCCGAGATGGAGCGTATGGGCATATGCAGGAAGGCCTCCAGCCCGAGGGCCTCTCCCCTCCACATGGTGCAGTAACCGGACGGCTCCTGGAGACCCTGCGGCGACTACAGGCAGCTCAACCTCGCAACTGAACCAGACCATTACCCCCTTCCAAACATGCAGGATCTCACGGCCTCCTTTCACGGGTCCAAAATATTTTCTAAACTAGAGCTTTTGAAGTCATACTTTCAGGTACCAGTTGCTCCAGAGGACATCCCCAAAACCACCATCATCACGCCCTTCGGGTCCTACATCTTCTCCTTCTCCACCTTCGGCCTTAGGAACGTGGGGGCAACCTTCCAAAGACTAATGGACAGCATCCTTGGGGACCTGAACTTCGGCATCTGTTATGTAGATGACATTCTAATTCTTCCAGATCCCCCAAAGAACACCTGCGGTACATCTGAAAGGTCCTGCAGCGCCTGCAGGAGAATGGCCTCGTCGTCAGGTCTGAAAAATGCCCCTTCGGCGCCAAAAAAGTTGACTTCCTGGGCCACGAGATATCCCCGGGGGGTGTCTGTCCACTCGCATCAGAGGTCGCAGCCATTACCAGGTTCCCCACCCCTACCTCCGTCAAGGCCGTACAAGAATTCCTCGGGATGGTCAAATACTACAGGAGGTTCATCCCCGGGGTCGCGCACACCATGGCCCCCCTGATGGAGATCCTGAAGGACCACCCGAAGACCTTAGTTTGGGGACCCGACCAGCAGCAGGCCTTTTCCCTGATGAAGGCCGCCCTCACCAAGGCAACAGCCTTGACCCACCAGGACCCCAACACCCCCCCTCCAGCTGACGACGGACGCCAGCAACGTCGCCTGTGGGGCCGTCTTGGAGCAGGTCGTCGCCGGAGCCCCCCAGCCCATCGCCTTCTTCAGCAGGAAGTTCAACCCCGCAGAGTCCCGCTACAGCATCTTCGACAGGGAACTCTGCGCAGTGTATCGGGTGGTACGTCACTTCAAGTTCCTCCAGGAGGGTACGCCCTTCACAATCTGGAAGGACCATCAGCCGCTGGTCCACGCCTTCACAAAGCAGGGGGATGCATGGTCTTCCAGGCAGCAGCGGCATCTCACGGCCATCGCGGAGTTCACCTGCACAATCAAGTACCTTCCTGGCAGGAGGAACCCTGTAGCCCTGTAGCAGAGGCCCTCTCAAGGATTGAGCTCAATGCAGTGCAGCTCGGGATCGACTACGAGGACCTCGCCCGGGAGCAGACCACCAACCCAGAAGTTCCAGCCTACTGCACCACCATCACGTTGCTCAAGTGGAAGGACATGCCCCTTGCCCCTGGGGGGCCAACACTGCTGAGCGACGTAAGCACCGGCCAACCCCACCCCCTGGTACCCGCCTCCCGCTGCTGTCTAGTGTTTGACGTCATCCACGGGCTGTCCCACCCCTAAGGCAGGACGACGGCCAAGCTGTTGGCAGAGAAGTTCGTCTGGCACGGTATGCAGAAGGACGCGATGGCCTGGGCAAGACAGTGCATCTGGTGCCAGACCAGCAAGGTGGGGCGGCACACCGAGTCGGGGGTGGGCAGGTTTCCCTAGCTGGGGAGGCGGTTTGGACACATCCATGTAGATGTGGTAGGCCCCTTCCCCCATCAGGTGGGGTCAGACATCTCCTGACGATTGTCGACCGCTCCACCATGTGGCCTGAAGCGACGCCCATTCAAGAAGCCACCGCCAGTGCGTGCACCAAGGCCCTCCTCTCCAGCTGGATCAGCCAGTTTGGTGTCCCGGACCACATAACCACCGACAGGGGCCCTGCTTCCTGTCCGAGCTGTGGTCTGCCCTGGCATGCCTGCTGGGGACCTCTCACCACACCACCACTGCCTACAACCCCGTGGCCAACAGATTGGTGGAAAGATTCCACAGGTCCCTGAAGGCATCCCTCATGGTCCGCTGCACCACCGAGGATTGGAAGTACCAGCTGCCTTGGGTCCTCCTCGGGCTGAGGATCGCACCCAGAGCCAACGGCAATCCGTCCGCAGCAGAGAAAATCTACGGGTAGCCCCTTGTAGTCCCGGGCGAACTCATCACAGGAGATTGCCACAACCTGTCAGTCCAGAGGCTCTGTAACACCAGGTTTTCTTGTCAACCATGGCACCGGCTGGCACTTGGGCCTTGGCCATCAGGCTAATGTCTGCCGCAGTGTCTACTGTGACCAGAAGGGTCACAGGCAGGCTAGTACTCTGAAGAGGGGCCACCGAGATGAACTGGGTCTCCAGTCTCTCAGGGTAGAGGATCTTGTGCGGCCCGGCCGCAGAGAATGAGGTGCTAATGAGGTTGACGAACTTGGTGGTGGGGACATGATGTGGACAGGCCAGATATCCAGTGTAAGGTTGTCCAAAAACACGATAGCAGGAACAATGAAACTGATTTATTAACAAAAAAAACATATACAACTTTCTAAAAAGGACTGCAGCCTTATCTGCATGAAGGCCCAGTGCATAAATGGCAGATGTGTGACCTGGGTCAACCAATTATACAGATACAAATATACAACCTTAAGAAACTAAATCTAAGGCATGGAATATGACCTGCCAGACAAATGTTACAATAAATAATAATAAGTTATTAATGCCGACTGGCCTTGTTTTTACATAAATCAACAGCAGAACACTTCCAATGACCGCGACCCGACGACCTCGGGTTGCGGAGCCTTCCAAGGTGAAGGCTGGAAGGTCCCTTACAGAAAACGGAGCGGAGGAGAACGAGTTTCAGGGGGGACCTTACAGTACTCCCAAGACGTTTGTGACGGCTGATTAATTCCTGTAACGGAGGGAGGCGGAGGGTTCCCTGGATTTTGAAGTGAAAACTAAGGGAGGGGTACCGTCCTCGGTGTCATCCTGCAGGATACCAGCCCCTTGGTGGCTCTTGGGAAACGGTGCTCTGGGAGGACGTCCCCGTCCCCTTCCTTGTGCGCTGCTGACGTGCGATAAGGGGCGCCTGGGTGGCCCGTTGACCCTCGACACCTTCTGGATCAGTTTCGTCGGGCAGAAAGGCTGGTTTCAACCGGTCTATGGAGACCCAATCTTCCCTCCCATGGATGTGAAGCTGGTAGGCCTTCCCGTCACACGAAGTACTTTGAAGGGGCCCTGTACGGATTTGTTAGGGGGCCGTACTGCATTGTCCCTGACGAAGACCTGCCTGCAAGATGATAAGGCTGGGGGGGAATGTAGACTGGGGTCCTTGCTTGGAAGGATCGCCTACAAGGTACAAATTTGCCGGCAATCTCCGTAGCCTCTGCATGGTGATGTCCTTCCTTCCTTCGACCAGTTCTCCCGGCACGGTCAGCGTTTCCCATAGACTTTCTCGGCAGGGGGACGGCTCGCCGTTGGCCCGTGGGGCGGTCCTGAGGCCGAGGAGGACCCAAGGTAGCTGGTCTTTCCAATTTTCTCCTGAACACCTTGCTGTAAGGGAGGCCTTTAGTGAACGGTGAAACCTTTCCACCATCCCGTTTGCCTCGGGGTTGTAAGATGTAGTGGTATGGTGTTTGCTGCCCAGGAGCTGGGTCAGGGCGGCCCACAGCTCCGACAGGAATGCCGAGCCCCTATCCGTGGATATGTCGTCCGGGACTCCGAACTGGCTGATCCAGCTGGTGAGGAGAGCTTCTGCGCACGCTGTAGAAGTTGCTTCGGACATCGGCGTTGCCTCTGGCCACCTGGTGGAGCGGTCGACGACTGTCAGGATGTATCTGGCTCCTCCTGAAGGTGGTAGGGGGCCGACGATGTCGACATGGATGTGTCTGAAGCATCTCCTCGGCTGCGGGAACTCTCCTACCCCTGATTCTGTGTGCCTGCCGACCTTGCTTCTCTGGCAGTGGAGGCATTGCTTGGCCCAGGTCCTGGCGTCCTTTCGGATCCCGTGCCACATGAATTTTTCCGTCAGGAGGTGCGAGGTGGTACGGCCTGAGGGGTGGGAGAGGCCGTGGATCACGTCGAAGACCTCCTTACGCCGGGAGGCCGGGATTAGGGGACGGGGACGGCCCGTGCTGGTGTCGCAGAGAAGGGTGAGTCCGTTAATGGCTCGGAGAAATACTCCTTGGGTCACCAATGTAAGGTTGTCCAAAAATACGATAGCAGGAACAATGAAACTGATTTATTAACAAAAAAAACATATACAACTTTCTAAAAAGGACTGCAGCCTTATCTGCATGAAGGCCCAGTGCATAAAGGGCAGATGTGTGACCTGGGTCAACCAATTATTCAGATACAAATATACAACCTTAAGAAACTAAATCTAAGGCATGGAATATGACCTGCCAGACAAATGTTACAATAAATAATAATAAGTTATAAATGCCGACTGGCCTTGTTTTTACATAAATCAACAGCAGAACACTTCCGATGACCGCGATCCGACGACCTCGGGTCGCGGAGCCTTCCAAGGTGAAGGCTGGAAGGTCCCTTACAGAAAACGGAGCGGAGGAGAACGAGTTTCAGGGGACCTTACAGTACCCCCAAGACGTTTGTGACGGCTGATTAATTCCTGTAACGGGAGGGAGGCGGAGGGTTCCCTGGATTTTGAAGTGAAAACTAAGGGAGGGTACCGTCCTCGGTGTCCTCCTGCAGGATACCAGCCCCTTGGTGGCTCTTGGGGGAAACGATTGCTCTGGGAGGACGTCCCCGTCCCTTCCTTGTGCGCTGCTGATGTGCGATAAGGGGCGCCTGGGTGGCCCGTTGACCCTCGACACCTTCTGGATCAGCTTCGTCGGGCAGAAAGGCTGGTTTCAACCGGTCTATGGAGACCCAATCTTCCCTCCCATGGATGTGAAGCTGGTAGGCCTTCCCGTTACGCCGAAGTACTTTGAAGGGGCCTGTACGGATTTGTTAGGGGCCGCACTGCATCGTCCCTGACGAAGACCTGCCTGCAAGATGATAAGGCTGGGGGAATGTAGACTGGGGTCCTTGCTTGGAAGGATCGCCTACAAGGTACAAATTTGCCGGCAATCTCCCGTAGCCTCTGCATGGTGATGTCCTTCCTTCCTTCGACCAGTTCTCCCGGCACGGTCAGCGTTTCCCATAGACTTTCTCGGCAGGGGACGGCTCGCCGTTGGCCCGTGGGGCGGTCCTGAGGCCGAGGAGGACCCAAGGTAGCTGGTCTTTCCAATTTTCTCCTGAACACCTTGCTGTAAGGAGGCCTTTAGTGAACGGTGAAACCTTTCCACCATCCCGTTTGCCTCGGGGTTGTAAGATGTTGTGGTATGGTGTTTGGTGCCCAGGAGCTGGGTCAGGGCGGCCCACAGCTCCGACAGGAATGCCGAGCCCTATCCGTGGATATGTCGTCCGGGACTCCGAACTGGCTGATCCAGTTGGTGAGGAGAGCTTCTGCGCACGCTGTAGAAGTTGCTTCGGACATCGGCGTTGCCTCTGGCCACCTGGTGGAGCGGTCGACGACTGTCAGGATGTATCTGGCTCCTCCTGAAGGTAGTAGGGGGCCGACGATGTCGACATGGATTTGTCCGAAGCGTCTCCTCGGCTGCGGGAACTCTCCTACCCCTGATTCTGTGTGCCTGCCGACCTTGCTTCTCTGGCAGTGGAGGCATTGCTTGGCCCAGGTCCTGGCGTCCTTTCGGATCCCGTGCCACATGAATTTTTCCGTCAGGAGGTGCGAGGTGGTACGGCCTGAGGGTTGGGAGAGGCCGTGGATCACGTCGAAGACCTCCTTACGCCGGGAGGCCGGGATTAGGGGACGGGGACGGCCCGTGCTGGTGTCGCAGAGAAGGGTGAGTCCGTTAATGGCTCGGAGAAATACTCCTTGGGTCACCAATGTAAGGTTGTCCAAAAATACGATAGCAGGAACAATGAAACTGATTTATTAACAAAAAAAACATATACAACTTTCTAAAAAGGACTGCAGCCTTATCTGCATGAAGGCCCAGTGCATAAAGGGCAGATGTGTGACCTGGGTCAACCAATTATACAGATACAAATATACAACCTTAAGAAACTAAATCTAAGGCATGGAATATGACCTGCCAGACAAATGTTACAATAAATAATAATAAGTTATTAATGCCGACTGGCCTTGTTTTTACATAAATCAACAGCAGAACACTTCCGATGACCGCGACCCGACGACCTCGGGTCGCGGAGCCTTCCAAGGTGAAGGCTGGAAGGTCCCTTACAGAAAACGGAGCGGAGGAGAACGAGTTTCAGGGGGGACCTTACACCAGCATTGTAGTGGCTGGCAGCACCACAGGATTTGCACGGGCCTCTTGTAGGGGCTCGGTGGCCTGCAGTAACTGTTGGAGGAAAGGGTTGAGTGGATGAAGCGGGAGAGGAGTTCTGGCTGGTAGGCTGCTTGTTAGTGCCTAGTTTGTATTGGCACTCAGCTTCAGCGTGCCCCACCTTCTTACAGTGGGTGCACGTAGGCTTGCTCAGCAGTCCATTCTTTGGGTGAGTTGAGTTTGAGAGATAGGCAGGCGGAACGATACGTTTCTGAGAGGTGCTGTGAGACTGGTTGAAGGTTTCCCACAAATCGGCCATGCGGCAGGCTTCCACAAGTGTGATGGGCTGCTTATCATTAAGATATACAGCAAGGGGGCCAGGCACACATTGGTAAAGGTCTTCCAGCATGGTCCGATTGAAGAGGTCCTCAAACGTTGTACAGGACAAGGAGTCGAACCAGCGGGTACCAGACTGGGTCTTGTGACAGGCCTATTCGGGCCAGGACCAGCCAACTTCCTTGGCAAGACCACGGAACCTCTGTCTCCATTTCTCTGGGGTTATTTTGTAGGCCTTCGTGATGACTCTACGAACTTCAACCATGTGGCCTCTCTGGCTCTTCTCCAGTGAGCGAAGCACTGCCTTAGCTTTTCCCTCCATATGCTTGGCTAGTACTAAGTCCCTCTCCGTCTCTGTGGTGCTGTAGTTATCGAAGAGTGCCTCGATTTCCTCCAGCCATGCTTCTGGCTCGTCCTCAGTCCACTTGGGGACGAGGGAATTAATGCTCGAGATTGGAGCATTTGGTGCCACAGGTGTGGGGCTGGAGGCTTGCTGTCTAGCCATTCTCCTTTCTTCTTCTAGCTGACTCTGTTCGGCTTCATATGCCCTTTGTTCTTCTTCATACCTCCTCTGTTCAGCTTCATACACCCTCCGTTCTTCTTCATACCCCCTCTGTTCGGCTTCATAATTCCGCCGTTCAAGTCTTTCTTCCTTCTCTCGCTTGGCCAAGTCGTCCATTTGCTCCTTGACCCATGTGGCAAGTTCCAATCCGGTGAGACCTGCCACCGTCCCCAGCTCCAGGAAGGCTTTATAATTCTCTGCTGCCATGGTTCTGGTGGGGAAGGGCGTCTACCCGGGTCGACTGGGCGTACTTGGGCAGCAAGGAAGTGTCCCTTCAGTGATGTGGCACCCTTTCAAAAGGTGGCACTGTGATTGGGTGTGCCGTGTAAAGGTCACACTGGTGGCACTCAGTACCCTTATGTACTGGTGCAGGTTAGGTACCAGAAGGGCTTTTTCTTCTGTGTTCCCTTTTGTCTGTTTTTTTTTTTTTTTGTAGTTTGCTTGGTTGGTGGCACTATGGTGACAATGTGTTCCTAGGAACCCCTTACTTGAGTCCAACTAGGCTATATGGGAGGATATGCACTCTACCCCAGCAGAGTGTAACAAATGAATGAGAGAGAAAGGGAAGGTAAAAGAGAGAGAGAGAGAAGTAAGCTATTAGTTGAGGACAGTGCTGCAAATTAGTGGCACTGTGGAAGGAAAAGTGAATTTGTGGTTACTTTTTAAGAGGCCCTTGTGAGTGTCTGGTCCCAGTACCCGCAGTGCTACAACCCCCTTCTATTGCAGAGGGGGAAAGGCCACTGTCTGCTTAGGTATGGGTAAAAGGCCTCACTCGTGACCGACAGTTTATCGCTGTAATTAATCTTAACTTGTCCTCATCTATTTGTGGGACAGAGGTGTTTCTTTTATTTGGTTTAATTTAATTAATTGTCCCGGTGTCGGCCCTTCTTTCCTTGAAGAGGGTCACGTTAGGCTATGTTGAAGCTTACTTGGATATATGAGAGAGAGAGAGAGAGAGAGAGAGAGAGAGAGAGAGAGAGAGAGAGAGAGAGAGAGAGAGATTCAGTCAGCCAATTTGTGCTGCCTGAGAAAATTTTAAGCAAAATTTTATAAGTGCACACTGGCAGGGTTCTTAATTGCAGATACGTCATCTTGCAATGAGGGATTGTTTTTAACAATCGTAACTTTCCCGGTAGCCGATTCACTACACTGAGGAGCTTAGAGTAAAATTACAAGTTCTTTTCCTTATATGATTTTTCTTTACGTCGGGTATTTGTATAGGAGCTTGCTATGTGTATTAATTCTAACTAAGATCTATCATTCCCTGACTAAATTATATCTTGTTTTATCTATGGTATGGAACCCTGTCCTAGTCTATCTATTGAAGTCTATCTGGCTAAGATTTTGCGAGGGGGTTGACTACGCAAAAGAAGTAGACCCAAGAAGTGGCTTTGAGGCAAAACTACCGGTCACACAAACGGTAACACCAAATGTCTTAAGATGGCAGACATGAGGAGTGGTCACTCGACTCCCAAGATGTCGGATGAAATGCCGTTAGTACAAAATTCAAAAGACAACAGCTCTAGAAGCGGCGTCGACGGATGAATGCCCTGGTTTCAAATCACGCTTTTCTCAATTCAGTTACACAAAGTACTCTAATTCCCCTCACAAAACGAACTAATCAAATGCAGGAATACAGATTTACTCTAAATATACCAACAATGCAAAGGATTTTACGTTAGGGGGATGGAAAATATTTTTCTTTCTCGCGCGGAATTAACCATCCGCTTAAGGAGTGGGCCCTGGCAAGACAATGAAAGGGATTTGCGCTGATTGCGCAGTCCAGACGGGACCAAGTTTACGTTACTGAAAGAAATGTATTTTACAGTAAAATTAACTATTGCTGTTCGTTTGCTATTTCAATGAACGGTGTTTTGATATGATTCCCGCTGTGAGCACACTTAATGCCATTCGGGAGTGATGAACGAGGTTACTACTTTTGGAATTCAATAAACTTCCCAAATTCTGTCTCTATCCTCGTTATCGTGCACGAGTTAGCTCGTTTAAAAAAAATCAATGGCTCCGGGAACCACTCCGGGGTCACCACTTTAAGAGGTGCTAAAGCAACGGGCAGGAGAAAGTTACTGCTATCACAGGAGCGGCACAGAAAATGGGTCGCCATCATAGAAGACCCGCTTAGCGGGGACTTTACAAAATCCTAGTAAAACCATATCCCATTGATGAAGTCAATTATATGAAGTACAATTAGTGTTGCCTAGTGAGACTGCATAAAGTATCCTCCATGGTGTTAACGTAATATCTTTGATTTAAGATACACCCCTTGCAGTCAATTAATGATAAGTAAGAGGTCCTGGAATTCAAGTGTTATCTGGATACGTCTCTTCCAGAATCGGGCACACCTTGGAACCTGGTCATAATCTTGTTTGGAGAAGGACTAGACACAATATATTCGAGAACTGCTTATATGAACGTCACAAGAGTTTTCTCAGCTGTTGCGTCATCCACTAGCGTATGTTGAAATATCATGTGTCCTGTCAAAAAAAAAAAATTGCCATTTATTCCCCTTGAATAAAATTTCCTAGTTTTCTTGAATACTTATTTTGATGTATTTCCCAGTTTCTATGAAAAAATACGTTGATGATTGTTTTGCTCCACAGAAGAAGCTTTTATTATATTAACTATAGCAATGAGTTTGTATAAATTAGTACATTGATATTTAAAGTAGTAAAACACCTTTTCGCAAATTTTATCCATCTCTATAAAATTAAATGACGTCTGATTGCAGTGTTGTCAAACTTCTTCTTGTGGAGAATGTATATGTTGTTTTCTTGTTGTAAGGGCACATGCCAGTGGATTAAGCTTGCCTTCTGGACGAAACCCTTTTTTTTTTTTTGTATGTTGGGTTTACGATTAAACAATGTTTAATGTTTGTGTTTTAGTTGATGGTTTGTTACGTAACCCTGTAGTTTTGTAGATGTGACAACTGTGCTATCAATGTACTGCTCCTGAGTTTTCTTCCAGGGTGAGAACATGAAGCTCTGGCCTGTTTCAGCAAACCTCAGAAAGGCAAGTTGTAGAAGAAATTCTCGTAAAATCCAGCCCCCATCACCTCGTGAACTGTCGTCGTGATTGCAGTAATTTCTTCATAAGAATGTTTCTGAAATCCCTTTTTTTGCCATTTATGTTTTCTCTATCGAAGTAACGTAACGTTTTGTCAATTTTTTGCAGTAATATGTTAATGTTTTGTTTGCTTCTTAATGTAACTTTGATGATTGTTGTGTCCTTTAAATATTAATTATATGTGTTAAACTTTTTAAATGCGTATTTGTGAACCCGTGTGGCATCACCCAAAAGAATTGGTGCAGGAAATATAGTTGATTGTTTCTCAACTGCACTTTGTTGGAAAGAATATAATGTTTCTTGACTTCATGGTACATTTAAGTAAGTTAGTAAACCTCAGCACTGTAACTTGGTCTCATTCAAAGCTAGGGCAGGAGGCTTAAGGTTGAATGAAATCGTACCGAATGTGGGCCTAAAACTTTAAGTTTCACCACATTCTTTGCTAGTTATAGTAGTACTTTGCTTTGGTCCTTCTGAACGAACCGGATGCCATAACGATTCACAAAAGGATTTTTGGATGTTAAAGATAATTTACGATAAAGTTCACGTTGGTGATGGATGGCTATAAAGTCATTTTAGTGTAGCTGGCACGTGTCCAAAGTTATTTGGTGAGCAGGGTAAGGTATTGAATTACTTGGAGTGTTTTGCCAAGTAATCTATTGTTTATGGAACATTATTGTTCGTATTTAGTGATGATCACTCTGTGAAGAAATTCTTGTTGAATTTCGTAGCTATTTTTGAACTTAGGTTTTCGTGACCAGATGTATTTTGTGAAGTGATGAAAGAGCACGTGGTCAAATTCTCTATCATTCAGTGAATGTTATTCGACCTATGAATAAGATTAGTTATATTTTCAATCAGGTTTAGATAATTTGCCATACATTTTGATATTTGAGCAAGTTTGTTGTTGATCCATTAACAAGATAATGGATTCCAAGATTAGGTGTAGTTATTGAAAAGGAAATTATTTCCTTACAAGATTTTTTGATGAGACAGATAACTGCATTGGTGATACTGATACACCAAAATCGACCCTTGTAATGTATGAACGTTGTCTTATTGAGGGTCTACGACGTTTTGAAGATAGTTGGTCACAGAATGTGACGATTATTTCACAGGATAGTGAATATGATAGTTTATGTAGAAGTTATAGAGCAATAACTAGATGTGTAAGGAAAGCTATTGCTACTGCACAGAAAACTATGAGCGAGATTGACACGGGAGATATAAATCAACAGCCCGCTTTGCCTCCTCCTTCGGCTCCCATTAACCCTCTCTCCCTCCCCTAAACTCCCAGCAAAGATACCTGAATTTAGCGGTGGGAAGAAAAATGGCTTGCATTTTGGGATATATTTAACAGTTTAGTTCACGATCGTAGGGATATTTCCAATGTGATTAAGTTTTTCTACCCTCAGAGCTAGTTTAAAAGGATAACGCCTTTAAAGCCATAGAAGGTTTGCCTGTCACTAATGCCAATTATTCAGTAGCTATTCAGACCCTTAAGGAGAAGTATGATAATAAGGACAAATTGAAACGTAGACTTATGTCCAAGTTAACGCATTTAGTCCCTCCCAGTCATACAATAGAGGATTTGAACACGTTCAAATTGGAATATGAGAAGATTATCTTACAAATGAACACATTGAATTTAGATGTAGAGGCCATGAACCCCATTTTCTCTAGTATAATATGCGAGAAATTATCACCTGAAACACGTAAGGCTATAGCTAATAAACATAATAGTATGTCTCTTGATTTAAAGCAAATTTCCTCAGGTTTTGAAATATGTTTGTGAATTAATGGAATTTTGTTACGAAGGTGAGAATTCTAATAAGAGAAAACGTGATCAGGGTAACTATTCTAAAGTGATTCCCTCAAATGTGCAAAACGTGCAGAGAGCACAACAAAGTAACAGTAAGCCTAGTAATAGTAGTTCTTACCATAATTGTGTGTTTTGCTCATCGAACCATGCCTCTCGCGATTGTAAGACTTTCAAAACCATTGATAGTAGAAGGGACAGAGTTAAATATTTAGATTGTGCTTTGCTTGCCTCAAAAGGAGGTCATTTATTCTCTGAATGTAGAAACAAACCGAAATGTAATATATGTGATGGGCCTCATTACCCGATGATTTGTAAGAAAACAGAAAACCCTGTTAATCCTGCTCCACCAAAGTTGAGTGTAAATAGTACTAATGTTAGTAAGTCAAATGTTAGTTCTGGGAAATCTCATAATGATTCTAAAGGTGCTGTAAGTAAAGGCGATTCCCCAGTAGTTATGACTGCTTCTTTGGGTATTGATCATTCTCAGACTAATAAGAGTTCTGTTTCGACTGCTCTTCCTACTGCTATTGTAATTGTGTCAGGGAATGGACATCGTTCCTTTGGGAGAGCACTCTTTTGATTCTGGTGCACAAAGAACGTTTATTGCAAAGGAATTAGCTCATAATTTTAGCCTACCGTCCATAGCAACAGTAGCCTTAAAGGTAAAACCATTTGGCAGTGATGCCATGGAAGTCAATTGTAATATAGTAAGAGTTGTGGTGAGACTAGGTAAGATTCGTACTGTCATTAATGCCATTGCATTCGATAGAGTTAATTCCAGAATTTATTCTCCAGGTTTAAGTAAGTCAGCTGCGTTCTTGACGAGTAAAGGCATAAAATTAGCAGATAATGATTTAAATTCAGATGAAGTGAATGGTATAGAATTAGTCATTGGAGCTGATTACTATGGAAAATTCATTCACAACAGTCAAATTTGCTCTGGAATACAGATATTGAATAGTTCTGGTGGTGCACTAATTTTTGGACCTCTTCCTAGTTGGTCTTATGACAATGTAGAATCTAATGAGATTACTACATCAAATGTATGTTGTTCAAGAAGAGGAAATCCCTATTAATTCTTGTTGTGAAGTTAGAAAATTATGGGATTTAGAAAGTGTTGTATCCGTCAATCTGAAATTAGTCCTGAAGAAAGAGAATCAGTTAAGTGTTTTAAGGATAAAGTAAAAAGGGTTGAAAATAAGTATGAAGTGTCCTTGCCATTTAAAGATGAAAGTAGACCGCCTGTTAACTATAGAATAGCCATTGGTCAATTAAATTCCTCGCTACATAGATTCGAATCTGACCCCTCCTTGTATGCTCATTATGATAAGATTATCCAAGATTACGTTCAGTCTGGGTTTATAGAATTAATTCCCTCAGGCTCCCCTATTATAGGGCATTATTTACCCCACCATGCTGTATTGAAGGATTCAGAAACAACTCCCATTCGAATAGTTTTAATGCTTCTTCCAAGGCTAAAGGAGAACTTTCCTTAAATGATTGTTTATTAACTGGTCCCTCATTAACTACTAAACTTTTTGATGCCCTGTTGAGTTTCCGTACAAACCCAGTAGCTGTGATTTCAGATATCAGTAAAGCCTTTTTTAAGGATAGGCATTTCACCTGACTGTCGTGATTATTGCAGATTTCTATGGATAACTGATCCTCCGATTTGAAGTCTACTGTAACTTACCGGTTTTTGTAGTTTGTTTTGGAGCTACATGCTCCCCCTTTCTCTTGCAGCAAACCCTTTTGCATCATTTATCTTTACATGATAATCCCCTTGCATCATCTCTGATGAAGAATTTCTATGTAGACAATTTTAGTAAAACTTACAAGGATGTGTCAGTCTTGATGGATGAGTATCCAGTAATAAATGAGATTCTTGAAGATGCTAATATGCCTCTACAAGAATGGGTCAGTAATGATTCAGAGTTTAACAGAACCATAGATGTTATCAAAGAAAGAGTGAACGTTTTGGGTTTTAGGAGTGGTATCTAACACAAGATGAGATGTCACTGAAGGAAGTAAATTGTGAGTATAAAGGACCTTTAACCAAGCGAAAGGTTTTATCAGTAATAGCTCGAATGTTTGATCCTCTAGGATTATTGTCACCAATACAGGTGAGAGGTAAATATTTTCTTAAATGTTTGTGGAGTAACTACAGGTGGGATGACCCTTTGCCAGAATCATTATGTTCAAGGTTTGATGAAATTTGCAAATGTATTAGAAATGTAGAAAGTTTAAAGTTTCCTAGGTTTGTTGTACATCCTGAATGTTCCCATTTACATGTATTTTGTGATGCCTCTAACAAGGCATATGGAGCTGCTGCCTATGTGATTGATTTCAGGAGAAGTGTAAGCAGTTTACTGGTCAGTAAGTGTAAAGTTGCACCAAACCTAAAACAGACTATTCGCGTTTGGAATTGACAGCCTTGTCCTTGGTGCAGGAAACTTGCTGGAAGATTAATGCAGAATAATGATTTGAGATTGAGTTCTTGCACTCTCTGGAGTGACTCCATGGTTTCTATTTGTTGGGTGAAGAACAATAATAGTAAAAATCTATGTACGAAACAGAGTCACTGAAATTAATGAATTCAAGTTTCCACTCTGGTATACCCCTCTAAGGATAATCCAGCTGATATTCTATCCAGAGGTAGTACTAGTAAAGATTTAGCGCAAAAATTCCTTATGGTGGAATGGCCTAAATGGCTTTAACTGGTGATTATCCCCAATCTTTAGCTACAGAAACTGTGCATGTTAATGAAATTCTTTTCAGAACCTAAGTTTGTTAACCCTCCAACCCCATTAATTGACATCCCACGTTACAGTAATTTAAGTAAGCTTAAACGTATCATGAGGTCAATATTGCTTTTTCTTAATAAATGCAGTAAAGGTTCTAAGTTTGTTGTTAATGAAATGAAAGCACTTGTCCTCCTTGAACAGAAGCAACATTTTTCTACTACCAGAATGTACCTCTGTGATAAGAATTCACATGGAGTGTCCATGGATATTAAGAATTTCTGTAATCAGTTGAACTTATTTGTTGATGAGGAAAATCTAATTAGGTCTCAGGGTCGCATGAAAAACGCTTCCATGTCTTATGATACTCAGTGCCCAATGTTATTGCCTTCCAGAAGTTATTTAACAGTGTTGATAGTTGAACATTTGCATAGACATCATCACCATTGTGGTGTCAATTCTGTACTGGTATTGTTGAGAGAAACTTTTTGGGTACCAAAGCACGACAAGTTATCAAATCGATTCTGTCAAAGTGTGTTTTGTGTCAGAAGTTAACCAAGAAACGGTTGTGTTTGCCTCCTCCTCCACCATTACCCACAGAAAGAGTGAGATATGATAGATCTTTCCAATCAGTAGGAGTTGATTATACTGGTGCTATTAATGTTTTTGATCATGAGACTGGCTTTGGAGGAGAAGGTCTTTATATGTCTATTTACCTGTACTACGAGCAGGGCAGTTCATTTTGAATTGACTCATTCCATGACTGCTTGATTTCCTACTGGCTTTTCGACGCTTTGTAGCATATCATTCTCTGCCGAGTCTGATTATATCTGACAATGGTAGGAATTTTGTTGGATTTAATAATTTCCTGAAGGAAATTGTGGATGAACCAGAGGTAAAGTCATACCTTGAAGAAATTGTGTTAATTGGAAATTCATTACATGAGCCCCCTGGTCTGGAGGCTTTTATGAACGCCTTATTGGTGTTCTAAAGGGATGTTTTGTCCAAAGCCTTATATCACAAACGTGTATCCTTTGAAGAGTTGAGAACTCTACTTGTTGAGTTTCAAGCTGTGATAAATTCTCGACCACTGACTTATCTCTCCTCTGATCGAGATTGTGAGGCTTTGACTCCCTCCATGTTACTTTATGGGCGAAATGTTTGTATTTCCCTCCTCTTAACAATTCAGCAACTGATGACCCAGATTTCATGAGTTCAAGTGATCTTAGAGAAAAATATTTTAGATTATCATCAGTGCTTAGAAAATTTGAGAACTCTTGAAAAGAGACTATTTAGTGTCCTTGAGAGAAAGACATTTTAATTCTAGTGATTATCTCTGCAAATGTGAAAGTTGGGGACATAGTGATGGTAGACTTAGATGATCATCTGGGAAAGGCTATAGATCCCTCCTCTCGTTGGGTAAGGTTACCCAGCTGTTTCCATCGTCTGATGGTGTGATTAGGTCTGTAGAAGTGAGAGTGAATAATAAACTATACATGAGATCAATCACAAAGCTATACTTCTGGAATTGCTGAGAGGGAATTTTGATAGTGTCGTAACTCAGAGCCAGATAGTGTGCCTCTGAGTGGTACTAGACCTCGTGCAGCAGCAATCCGCTGTGATCAAGAGAGAAAGGATTTAATTTCTATGGATGTACTCCAAAATTTGATGTGTTAAGATGGTCACAGCTGCATAGCGTTATTCAATTGAATTCGCTCCTGGGTGCAGTTGTGATTACTTCTAATTATGATTCTTTCTTGGGGGAGAATGTCAAAAAAAATTGCCATTTATTCCCCTTGAATAAAATTTCCTAGTTTTCTTGAATACTTATTTTGATGTATTTCCCAGTTTCTATGAAAAAATACGTTGATGTGATTGTTTTGCTCCACAGAAGAAGCTTTTTATTATATTAACTATAGCAATGAGTTTGTATAAATTAGTACATTGATATTTAAAGTAGTAAAACACCTTTTTCGCAAATTTTATCCATCTCTATAAAATTAAATGACGTCTGATTGCAGTGTTGTCAAACTTCTTCTTGTGGAGAATGTATATGTTGTTTTCTTGTTGTAAGGGCACATGCCAGTGATTTAAGCTTGCCTTCTGGACGAAACCCTTTTTTTTTTTGTATGTTGGGTTACGATTAAACAACTTAATGTTTGTGTTTTAGTTGATGGTTTGTTACGTAACCCTGTAGTTTTGTAGATGTGACAACTGTGCTATCAATGTACTGCTCCCGAGTTTTCTTCAGGGTGAGAACATGAAGCTCGGCCTGTTTAGCAGCAAACTCCAGAAAGGCAAGTTGTAGAAGAAATTCTCGTAAAATCCAGCCCCATCACCTCGTGAACTGTCGTCGTGATTGCAGTAATTTCTTCATAAGAATGTTCTGAAATCCTTTTTCTTGCCATTTATGTTTTTTCCTCTATCGAAGTAACGTAACGTTTTGTCAATTTTTGCAGTAATATGTTAATGTTTTCTTGCTTCTTAATGTAACTTGGATGATTGTTGTGTCCTTTAAATATTAATTATATGTGTTAAACTTTTTAAATCGTATTTGTGAACCGTGTGGCATCACCAAAAAAGAATTGGTGCAGGAAATATAGTTGATTGTTTCTCAACTGCACTTTGTTGGAAAAGAATATAATGTTTCTTGACTTCATGGTACATTTAAGTAAGTTAGTAAACTCCTCAGCACTGTAACTTGGTCTCATTCAAAGCTAGGGCAGGAGGGCTTAAGGTTGAATGAAATCGTACCGAATGTGGGCCTAAAACTTTATGGGGTTTCACCACATGTCCGAAGTGGGACTGTAAAGTCACCACATCGGCGCCAGGATAGTGTTTCGGCGGCGCCATTAATTAAGTCTCTGCTGAGCTTGTTTTCTTTGGTGACTTCCATTTTCTTCAAGCTCAATTAGTCACGCCTAAAACGTGCCAGGTCACGCATTTTAATCATTTTACTTTATGCGTATTTATACAAATGTCACACATTATGTATCACATGTTTCTTCATTCACAGGCATCAAGACTGTATCCATATTGTAGCTCTGTATGTTTTGTATTGTAATTTGTACTCGTTCACTGCATATTATTGTTTATTGTTTCGACCTCAGGTCACAGTCAATTACATTGTCTCTCGACCCGGCGTCAGTCGGCCGCAATATAACTGCCTGGATCTGTAATAAAGTAGCAGTAACTTTTACCTGCTCGTTTCTTTGACACCTTACAGTGGTGACCCCGGAGTATCCGGAGCCATTAGCGGACTCACATGGCGACTTAGTCTTGGCTCCAAGATTTCTCCAAAACGCTCTTAGCGGCCTAAACACGGCGCTGTAACCAGCGTTTGAGCGATGCTGACTCGCCGGCGCACCCCACCAGCGTCACTAGCGGAACCACGGGCGCATTGTAAAGTGTTTTAACGACGCGAGTACCCCACTCCAGTAAGGGGTCAAAGGAGCGAGCATGGACGCCGATATCCTCCTTCGTGCAGTTAAACGATAATTGCGGACTCGAGGTTTACCTACCTCCCATCACACCCGGCGCCCGCCCCGCATCGAGGCCCTCCCGCAACTCCACACCAGCGCCCGAACACACGACGGCCGGGCAACACAATCGCGGGCCGCCCTCACCGTGTAAAAAAAAGCTGCCACCGTTTACGCAGGGGAACCCATCGATGTGGCTGCGCAGGGTGGAGAGCCACTTCAGAATCGCGGACCTGACGGACGAAATCTACAGGCCGACACAGTGCTCAACGCCCTTCCGGAGGACGTGTACAGAAAACTCATCTCGCGAGTACACCAAACACACACCCTCACATACAGCACCACAAAAAGTTCCTCCTCGAAGCTTGCTCCTGCCCATCGCCGGCGGGCCGCCGTGCTATCGACCTTGCCATAAACCCACGCCACGACCTCAATTCAAGAGGACGCTTGGGGCATGGTCGTAGATCTCCTATCACTACCAGACTTGGGTGGCACAAAGCGGCAGGAGATAAGCTTCACACGGGAAATCTACCTTCGCCAACTCCTCCTGGAGGTACGCAACCAGATTGCTCACCCCTACACCATGCCTGTCGAGGACCTCATTTAGACGGCGCAACACCTCACAGACTCCGTCAAGGCTTCACAGCGGCTAAAACCGGACACACAGCCGGTCAGCTCCGTCCAGCCTGAAGAGGACGTAGAGCAGCCCGTCAACGCCATCGCCAACAGGCGTCCACCGAACCACAGCAGATGGAGGTCCCAGGCTTCTGTCGCTACCACAAGTGGTTCGGAAAGGACGCCCGAAACTGCCTGCCGCCCTGCTCGTTCGCCCGTTCAAAAAACGGGGGTGGCGGCGGCCAGCAGGACAGGCCGCCATGGCAGCTGAAGAACCCAGGGCCTCAAAAACAGTAGGTTTTTACGTCCGCAACACCGTCTCCGGCAGGATGATGCTGGTCGACACAGGGGCCTTTAAATCGGTCTTCCCAGCATCCAGAGGACCGCAACCAGACACCAGACCCGGCCGCTTTCCTGACGGCCGCCAACGGAACCCCCATCCTCTCCTACGGCACCAGGCTCCTGTCGATCTCCATCCTTGGCCAGAGTTACTCCTGGGACTTCATCGTCGCGGACGTAGGAACCCCACTCCTGGGGGCCGATTTTCTGGCGCACCGGCCTGCTAGTCGACGTGGGCGCAAGCGCCTCCTCGATACCGACACCTGCCGGTCTCTCCCGTTAACGGCGGGACCCAGACCCACCATCAGCGCCGTCGCCCCACCAGTATGCACACCTACTGTCGGAGTTCCTGAGGTATTTAAGCCCGAAGCTTCGCCAAGTCCCGGGGCCCCAGCCAAGCACGGCATATACCACCATATAGTGACCAAAGGGCCCCGACACATGCGAAGTTCCGCAGGCTTCCCCCTCAGCGCCTTCAGGAGGCGAAAAAAGCATTCGCGGAGATGGAACAGATGGGCATCTGCAGGAAAGCCTCCAGTCCATGGGCCTCCCCCCTCCACATGGTGCAGAAACCAGACGGCTCCTGGAGACCCTGCGGCGACTACAGGTGGCTCAACATTGCAACAGAGCCCGACCACTACCCTCTACCCAACATGCAAGACCTCACGGCCTCCTTTCACGGGGCCAAAATATTCACTAAATTGGACCTTCTTAAATCTTATTTCCAGGTACCTGTTGCGCAAGAGGACATACCAAAGACAGCCATCATCACGCCCTTCGGGTCCTATGTGTTCGCCTTCTCCACCTTTGGGCTGAGGAACGCCGGGCCACCTTCCAGCGGCTCATGGACAGCATCCTGGGGACCTAAAATTCTCGTCTGCTATATGTCGACGACATTCTCATATTTTCCAGGTCTCACAGCGAACACCAGAGACACATCAGGGCAGTCCTCCAGCGCCTCCAAGAGAATGGCCTGCGTCGTCCGTTTGACAAGTGTACCTTCGGCGTCCAGAAAGCAGAATTCCTGGGTCACGAGGTGTCTCTGACAGGCGTCCGCCCTCTTACATCGAAAGTAGCAGCCGTAGCCAAGTTCCCGACACCCACCTCCATCAAGGCCGTCCAGGAGTTCCTTGGGATGGTAAACTTCTACAGGCGGTTCATCCCGGGATCGCGCACACCACGGCCCCCTGACGGAAGTCCTAAAAAGGCCAACCGAAGTCCCTGTCTTGGGGACCCAGCCAGCAGCAGGCCTTTTCCTTGACGAAGGCCGCCCTCACCAAGGCAACCGCCTTGGCACACCAAGATCCCAAGGCCCCCTCCAGCTGACGACAGACGCCAGTAACGTCGCCTGAGGTGCTGTTCTGGAGCAAATCATCAACGGCGCCCCCAGCCCATCGCCTTCTTCAGCAAGAAGTTCAGTCCCACAGAGACCGCTACAGCACCTTCGACAGGGAACTCTGCGCGATGTACCGGCGCAGTTCGGCACTTCAAGTTCCTCCTGGAGGACGCCCTTCACAATCTTCACAGACCACCAGCCACTGGTTCACGCCTTCACGAAGCAGGGGGACGCATGGTCTTCCAGACAGCAGCGCCACCTCTCAGCCATAGCCGAATTTACCTGTTCCGTCAGGTACCTCCCGGCAAGAAAAATCCGTAGCAGACGCCTCTCCAGAGTCGAGTTGAACGCAGTGCAGCTTGGTGTAGATTACCAGGACCTTGCCAGAGAACAGGCCGCTGACCCAAAACCCCAGCATACCGCACCGCCATCACATCCCTCAAGTGGCGGACGTGACCCTCGCCCCTGAGGCCCCAGCCTGCTCTGTGACATCAGCACAGGTCAGCCCCACCCTTTGGTTCCAGCCTCACGCCGCCGCCAGGTATTCGACATAATTCACGGCCTCTCACACCCCTCCGGCAGGACCACGGCCAAACTGCTTTCAAAAAGTTCGTCTGGCACGGGGTGCAAAAAGGACGCCACGGCCTGGGCAAAACAGTGCCTGCAGTGCCAGACCAGTAAGGTGGGTCGTCACACGCAGTGGGGGTAGGCGAGTTCCCACAGCCAGGGCGCCGCCGCCACATCCACATCGACGTCGTCGGGCCCCTTCCCCATCAGGCGGATCCAGATACCTCCTGACAGTGGTAGACCGTTCAACGAGGTGGCCCGAAGCCACACCCATGCAAGAAGCCACCGCCAGCGCGTGCGCCGAGGCCCTGCTCTCCAGTTGGGTTAGCCGCCCGGCGCCCCGGACCACATCACAACCGACAGGGGCCCCGCCTTCCTCTCCGAGTTGTGGTCTGCCCTGGCTCAACTGCTGGGAACCACGCACCACACCACCACAGCGTACAACCCAGCAGCCAACGGCCTGGTCGAACGGTTCCACAGGTCCCTAAAGTCATCCCTCATGGCCCGCTACACCGCCGAGGACTGGAAACATCAGCTGCCGTGGGTCCTCCTCGGGTTGAGGACCGCCCCAGAGCCGACGGCACCCCATCCGCAGCTGAACAAACCTGGGGAACCCTCGTGGTGCCGGGAGAGCTCGTGACGGGTGAACGCCACTCCCCATCACTGCAGAGGCTCCCGCGGCGTGGCGGCAAGTTCGCCCCTTGCAGGCGCTCATACATCGACAAAGCAACCACCTTCATGCCGCCACAGCTGTCATCCGCCACCCACGTCTTCGTCAGGGTCGACGCCGTCCATCCACCACTAACTAAGCCCTACAGGGGACCCTTCCGCGTGCTGGAACGAAACAGCAAGGCGTTCCAGCTGGCACTCCCGGCAAGGACGACTGGGTTTCCATAGACCGGTTAAAGCCTGCCTTCCTGTCGGAGAGTCCCGACAGCGACGCAGCACCCCTTCCGCCCAACCGCACTCCAGCACGCCCTCACCCCGCGCGCTGGCCGGCCCCAGGAAGGGACCGCCCAACCAGCAGCCTCTCACAGGCGGGAGGCCCCTCCGTTATCTTCAGGAGCCGCGGCACCCTTCAGCGTCCCAGCAGATACAGGGATTAGTCAGATGCGTCCCTCGTCTTTGGGGAGTATTTGTAAAGTCACCACATGGCGCCAGGATAGTGTTTCGGCGGCGCCATTAATTAAGTCTCCGCTGAGCTTGTTTTCTTTGGTGACTTCCCATTTTCTTCAAGCTCAATTAGTCACGCCTAAAACGTGCCAGGTCACGCATTTTAATCATTTTTACTTTATGCGTATTTATACAAATGTCACACATTGTGTATCACATGTTTCTTCATTCACAGGCATCAAGACTGTATCCATATTGTAGCTCTGTATGTTTTGTATTGTAATTTGTACTCGTTCACTGCATATTATTGTTTATTGTTTCGACCTCAGGTCACAGTCAATTCCATTGTCTCGCGGTGGTCCCGGCGTCAGTCGGCCATAATATAACTGCCTGGATCTGTAATAAAAGTAGCAGTAACTTTTACCTGCTCGTTTCTTTGACACCTTACAGGACAAAGTTGGAGCTGTTATTAGCTCCCATAAGATTTTCTTATTTTCATTCACTTTTTTTTATTGAATTAGATGGTTGAGTAATGTGGTTTATTTAATTCATGTGTTCAGAATATAAATCAATATATTCAGTAACCTAGTTTCAACTGGTAACTGAATCTAATTAAGTTACTTATCTGTCTTTTTCTGGTAACTTTTAGCCTTAATTGATAGGATTACATGGGTCTTAGGTAGAGCAAAGCTGTATAAATCACAGTACTTAATAATTAATAATTAAACTCATCATCCGAAGGATATATACGTAACATACATACATATATATATATATATATATATATATATATATATATATATATATATATTAAGATGAAATCCCCCAAGAACAGATATAAGAATTAATGTTGAAACAGTTAAACAAACCGATAGTTTTAATTATTTAGGATGCACTGTCACAAGTGATGGAAAATGCAAAAAAGAGATCAGGAAGAGAATATCCATGGCAAAAGATGCATTTGGTAGGCTAAGATAAAGAAATTAGTCACCAACTTAAAAATATCGATGAATCTTAGGAGGAGATTTGTGAAATGTTTTGTTTGGTCTGTATTGTTGTATGGCTGTGAAACTTGGACCTTGAGGAAGGCAGACGAGGAGAGGTTACAGGCTGCAGAAATGTGGTTTTGGAGAAGGATGCTGATAATATCATGGACAGAAAGGAAAACTAATGAGCAGGTATTAGAGAGAGTAGGCATTGAGAGAGAACTTTTGGCTTCATTGAGAGGTAGACAAATGCGGTTTGTGGGTCACATAGTGGGAAGACAAGAACTAGAACATCTCTCTCTTACTGGTAAAATCAATGGAAGGAGGCCGAGAAGAAGACCTAGACAAAAATATATGGATGGATTGGTGAGAATGACTGGAGGAAGAATGTCTACAGCTCAGTTGCTGCAGAGAGTAAAAATAGAGAGGAGTGTCGAGCCATGATTGCCAGACGTCCCTGGGGATATGGCACCTGGATGATGATGATATATATATATATATATATATATATATATATATATATATATATATATATATATATATATATATATATATCATATATATATATATATATATATATATGCATATATATATATATATATATATATATATATATATATATATATATATATATATATATATATATATATATTATTTGATGTCAGTCATTACTGTGATTTATATAGCCTTGCTTTACCTAAGACCCACGTAATCCCATCAATTAAGGCTAAAAGTTACCAAAAAAGACAGATAATTAACTTATTTAGATTTGGTCACCAGTTGAAACTAGGTTACTAAATATTTTTATTTATTCTGAAACAAATCAAATTAAATAAACCACACTCATCAAACATCCAGCCCAACAAAAAAATGAATGAAGTTAAGAAAATCTACAGGAGCCAATAACTGCTCCAACTTCATCCCCCTTCGGACAAACAATATTTCCCCCTACATAGGGTATGATGCAAAAGCTGAGAAACTCTCGTGACGCTCTTGTAAGCAGTTCTTGGTTATATTACGGCTATTCCTTCTCCAAACAAGGGTATGAACTGGTTCCAAGACGTGCCCGATATGTACATAGATGTATCCAGATAATACTTGGATTCCAGACCCTCTCACTTATCCTTAATTACTGCAAGGCGTGTATCTTAAATCAAGAATATTATGTTAACACCATGGAGGATACTTTATGCAATCTCACTAGGCAGCACTAATTGTACTTCACATAATCGACTTCATAAATGGGATATGGTTTCACTAGGATTCCTTAGTCAGTGACTGATGAGAGAAACTTGAAAGAGAAATTAAGTTGAAGGTCTAAAGGGAGAACAGCTAGTAATTGTCATCTTCAGACTTACCTTATAGTAGATCAATTATGCTAACTTGCATCTGACGCCCAGGGTCTGTTGAATCAATCCTCGTCGGTTCCACTAAGGTTAGAAAGACAAGGGGAAGAAGTGAGCGAGAGAGATACCACTTGTACTCTCACTGCTCATGACCGCTGGACTACTCCTGGGTCGAGTGCTTGGGTGGTTACTTGTAAACAACTTCCCCTTTTGAAGCCGGCGGGTAACATGAAAGATAACAAAACTCACCAGTACAAAGTTTTTTATGGAAAAGGGAGATTAAGGGATACCCTAACTAAAGGTGGCCTTGGTAAAACCTTCCCTGTTGGATAGGTCCCTAAACTAAACTTATAATCCTCTTAAGACGGTTGGCAGTTTTGGAACACAACAACCAACTCTTGGCTTCCCTCCTGCACTGTTGTACACAGAGGAAGTTTTTTGGTGCTGCCCTTTGTTTTTTTTTTGTTATACTTCTACTAGATCAAAGAGGAGAGGTCGAACAGTATAATATTTGTAACAGCGCCTCCCCCCCTTAATAAGGCCTTCAGTTCCTTTCAGATGTGAAGGTCTGTACTAAGCAAGCTGTTCACCTCGATTACTTTACTCTTTTCCCCTGAACAGATTTGCCCCCTGCAATCCAACTAGATAAGGATCTACCTGACTTTTAGAAAGGGATATGAGCCTTAATCACTTACTTCTACAGACTCTAACAGTACTTAAAGGTGCTTACGGTTATTTACGTGCTACCTCTGATGATCGTGATATTCAGTCCTAGCCAAATGGTACATTCAATGGTATTTCCTATGACATAACCTATAGAACACTGCCGTAGCACCAACGTAAAGGACAATAAACTAGCCAAGTTACAATCTTACAAGTATACAATGTCTTATGATAGAATTTACAATCACAGTAAACAAAAATACAACCTGCGTTCTGTACAACAGGTTTGCCCCACATGATAAATGCTTGCCTCAACTGTGGTATTATGCCATGCGTGTCATAAGCTCAGTGGCTCTATTCACAATAGTTAGGATGACTGGCTTTGCGATTACAATATACTTACGTGGTTACTGCTGCTCATTGTAAGGTAAAAGTGACAAGGTTACTGCTATGATGTACTCCATTTGTTCTAGGCTGTTAGTAAGATGGAGATCACCCTGGCTACCTCCTCTGGGCAGGAGCCAGGATCACTCTGAGATGGAAAGGCACTGTGCTAAGAGGGCATGAGTGCCAGGATGAGCTCAGGGCTCTGGCAACTACTTGGCTCTCTTCTGCCCCTTCTTCTTCTTTGGGTTCTTCCAAGGCCTACCTATGTCAGTCCTAGGAGGTGGTGAGGGCACCGACTCTGGGGAAAGGTCAGAGGGGCCAGCGGGCGCGAAGTCAGGGGTAACCTCAGAGGCTACAGGAGGGCTCCCTACTCTGGCTGCTGTGACAATTGGAGCAAGAGCAGTCTCGACCTCTGTGTCTGGGGAAGCCAGTTCCTGGTCTCCCAGAGAAGGTGTAGCATGTTGATCTACCAGGGGTTCATCTTCTGGGGATGGACTTGGTGAGGAAGAAGTGTTGGGTGCCGGAGGCTCACAGGTTGCTAGGATTAGTGCCATGACAGATCCTGGCCGCCTCATGATCTGGATCTGGCACAGGGTCCTCTTTGAGTGGTGACTCAACGTCCGAGACGGAAGGAGCTTAGCACTGCTCAGTGCTCACAAGTGGCACTGGCAGCAATTGAAGGTCAGGCATGCCTGACGAGGGGTCCGAAAGTGCAATACCTCGCGGATGGCTTGAGCTGGGCTGAGACAGAGATCCCTGTCCCAGCTGGAGGTCAGAGCCTCTTGGAGAGTCTTGACTGGGCATCCGCTGTGCGTTGCTTATTTGGGCAGCCTTCCCAATTAGTGGAGTGGCCTGTTCTCTTGCATTTTTCTACAGTGGTACTGCTTCTCTTAAATATCACTTCGGGGAGAGGGAGGACCTCGTTGTTGGCCGTCCTTTTGTGGAGAGAGAGGACTATGCCGAGAACTGTTTTGTTTGTGCCCCTTCCGCTGACCACTTCGGTGGGCAGAAGGTGGTTCTTCTTCTTGGGGCAGCACGCCAGTCAAAGTGGCTATGCCTTGATATCGTGCTCCTACAGTCTGGGCCTCTGTGGAGGTAGCGTGGCTGCGAAGTGGAGTTGGGGAAGGGCTTCCCCAGAGGAGGTCCCGACCCAACAGGAAATCCACTCCGGGCCAAATTCCACCCACCACACCAAGGCGGTGAGGTAGTGTGTCCCAAGGTGTCGTGACCTGGAGCTTGACTGTGGGAATGGTTGTGGTATGGCCCTCTATCTGTTTCATCTCCCACCTATTTTGCTTGTCAACCACGGCACTGGCTGGCACCTGGGCCCTGGAAATCAGGCTAACGTCTGCTGCGGTGTCTACCATGACCGGAAGGGCCATGGGCAGGCTAGAACCATTAAGGGGTGCCACCAAGATGAACTGGGTATCCAGCCTCTCTGGGTGAAGGATCTTCTGCGGCCTGGCCACGGAGAATGAGGTGCTAATTAGGTTGACGAACTTGGTGGCTGGGACATGATTTGGGCAGGCCAGATGTCCAGCAATATAGTGGCCAGCAACACCACAGGATAAGCATAGGCCTTTTGTAGGGACTCGGTGACCTGCGGTGACTGCTGGTGGAGAGGGTTGAGTGGATATATAGAGGAAGAGGAGTTCCGGTTGTTAGTAGGAGGCTGCTTATTGTTGCCCAACTTGTAGCGGCACTCAGCTTCAGTGTGCCCCAACTTCTTACAGTCGGTGCATGCTAGGCAGTCCATTCTTTGGGTGAGTTGAGCCTGAGAGGTACTCGGGTGGCACTATGCACTGTTAAGATGTGCTGTGGGACTGGTTGTAGGTTTCCCATGAATCGCCATATGGCAGGCTTCCATAAGGGTGGTGGGCTGCTGATTATTCAGATGCACAGCAAGGGGCCCAGGCACACATTGGAAAAGATCCTCCAGCATGGTCTGATTGAAAAGGTCCTCAAATGTATTGCACGACAGGGAGTCGAACCAGCAGGTACCAGACTGGGTCTTGTGACAGGCCCATTCAGTCCAGGACCAGCCGACTTCCCTGGCATGACCTCAGAACTGCTGTCTGCATTTCTCTGGGGTTATTTCGTAGGCCTTCACTATGACCCTACGAACTTCGATCATGTTGCCTCTCTGACTCTTCTCCAGTTAGCGGAGGGCTGCCTTAGCTTTTCCTTCCATGTGCTTGGCAAGCACTAAGGTCCTCTCTGTCTTGGTGGTGTTGTAGTGGTCAAAGAGCGCCTCTGTTTCCTCCAACCATGCTTCTGGCTCTTCCTCAGTCCACTTGGGGATGTGGGAATTAATGCTTGAGATCGGAGCATTTGGTGCAGCAGGTGTGGGGTTGGAGGCTTGTTGGATAGCCATAGCTTCAGCATTTTCCCTTTGAGCCTTCTCCAGCTCGAGCTCCTTTTCTTTGAGAGCTAGCTCACTCTCCTTGAGAGCTTGCTCGCTTTCCCTGAGGGCTAATTCATGCTGTCTCCATTCTTCTCTTGCATCTTCCAGCCTCCTCTGTTCTTCTTTATACCTCCTCTGTTCGTCTTCATAATTCCGCCGTTCCAGTCTTTCTTCCTTCTCTTGCTTGGCCAAGTCATCCAGCTGGTCCTTGACCCACTTGGTGAGTTCTGATCCCGTGAGACCTGCCTCCTTCCCCAGATCCACGAAGGTTCTGTAATTATCTGCCGCCATGGTTCCGGTAGGTAAGGGCATCTATTTGGGTTGACTGAATGTACTTGGGCAGTGAGGAAGTGTCCCTCAGATTTGGGTGACCACTTCAGTGATGTGGCACCTTTTCCAATAAGGTGGCACTGTGGCTGAGTGTGCCGTGCAAAGGTCACACGGAGATGGCACTCTATATCTCTATGTACAGGCGTAGCTTATGTAGTCACACAAGGACTTTTTATTCTGTTTCTCCCCCCTTTTTTTTTTTGGTGGCACTATGGTGCCAGTGTGTTCCTAGGAATCAACACTTGACCTGAGTTCAACTAATTGTACTAAGAGGAAAATGCACTCTGCCCAAGCAGAGCGTAACTAATAAGTAGGAGAAAAAGAGAAGGTAAGTAGGAAGAGATAGGTAAGCTATTCAGATTGTGACAGTGAGTGCCTCAGATTAGTGGCACTGTGGAAAAGTGCTACTTCCTTTCCATACGGAGGGAGGAAGGCAAATTTTTATGGTCAGGTCTGGATAAAAGACTCCACTCGTGACCGACAGTTTTCTATAACTGTGATTAATCTTAACTTGTCCTCATCTATCTGCGGGACAGAGGTGTTTCTTTTTATTTATTCTAATTAAGTATTCCTATGTCGGCCCGTTCTTTCAATGAAGACGGTGCACATACACTTTGGAGTTATGTTGAATGATTACGTGAATGGATAAAAGAAGTAAGAGAGAGAGGGAGAGAGGAAAGAAAAGTATTTAGCCAGCGAAATTCGCACTGCCTGAGTAAATAAGTAAACTTATTGTAAATACACACTAGCAGGTTTCTTATGTTGAAATACGTCTTCTTGGGCTATTTTAGTAATGGATTGTCTTAGCAATCTTGTAAAGTCACCACATCGACGTCAGCGGAGTGCTTCGAAGGCGTCATTAATTAAGTCTCCGCTGAGCAAGTTTTCATTGGTGACTTCCCATTTTCTTCACGCACAATTAGTCACGCCTAAACGTGCCAGGTCACGCATTTTCTACCATTTCAACTTTATACGTATTTGTACAACTGTCATAAATTATGTATCGTGTTTCTTTATTCGCAGGCATCAAGACTGTATCCATATTGAAGTTCTGTATGTTTTTGTATTGTAAATTGTACTTGTTCACTGCATATTATTGTTAATTGTTTTGACCTCAGGTCACGCTCAATGTCATTGTCTTCCACCGGTTCAGCGCCAGTTGGCCGCAGTATATAAACTGCCTGGATCTTTAATAAAGTAGCAGTAACTTTACCTGCTCGTTTCTTTTGCACCTCTTACAGTGGTGACCCCGGAGTATCCTGGAGCCATTAGCGGACCGACACAGCGACTCAGTCTTGGCTCCAGGAATTCTCCAACGCTCTTAGCGGCCTAAACATGGCGCTGTAACCAGCATTTGAGCATGCTGACTCTCGTCCATAAACCCCACCAGCGTCACTAGCGGACTAATCACGGCGCACTCCTAAAGTGCATTCTGACGCTCGTACCCCACCCAGTAAGAGGGCAAAGGAGTGAGCATGGATGCGGGTATCTCCTCCTTCATGCAGTTAACCGCAGACCTCGCGGACTTGGAGGTCTACGTACCTCCCATCTCACCCGCACCCGTCCCAGCACCGAGGCCCTCCCGCACCTCCACACCCACGCCAGCACCCCGAACACTCCATGGCCCGGCAACACAGTCGGGGCGCCCCTCACCGTAAAGTTGCCATCTTTTATACAGAGGAACCCAACGATGTGGTTGTAGAGTCGAGCCACTTCAGGGTGGCGCACCTGACGGACGAAATCCTGCAGGCCGACACAGTGCTTAACGCCCTGCCGGAGGACGTGTACAGAAAATTCGTCGCGGGTACCCGAGACACACACCCTCACATACAGCGCCACAAAAGTTCCTCCTCAAAGCGTGCTCCTACCTGCATCGCCGGCGGTCGGCATCCCGTGCCTGATCGACCTCGCCGTCAACCCACGCCACGACCTCAACGCAAGAGATGCATGGAGCATGGTCGTGGATCTCCTGTCACTGCCAGATTTCGACGGCACGAAAAAGCGACAGAAAATAAGCTTCGCGCAGGAGATCTACCTTCGCCAGCTCCTCCCGGAGGTCCGCACCCAGATTCCTCACCCCTACACCATGCCGCTCAACGACCTCATAGAAACAGCGCAACACCTCATGGACTCCGTGAAGGCCACACAGTGGCTAAAAGCGCCCACACTTTCGGTCAGCTCCGTCCAGCCGGAAGAAGAAGTGGAGCAGAGCGTCAACACCGTCGCCAGGAGACGTCCACTGACCCACAACAGATGGAGTTCCCCGGGCCTCTGTTGATACCACAAGTGGTTCGGAAAGGACGCCCGAAACTGCCTGCCACCCTGCTCGTTCGCCCGTTCAAAAAACGGGGGTGGCGGCGGCCAGCAGGACAAACCGCCATGGCAACCGAAAAACCCAGGGCCTCAAAAACAGTAGGTTTTTACGTCCGCGACACCGTCTCCGGCAGGATGATGCTGGTCGACACAGGGGCCTTTAAATCGATCTTCCCGACATCCAGAGAGGACCGCAACCAGAAACCAGACCCGGCCGCCTTCCTGATGGCCGCCAACGGATCCCCCATCCTCTCCTACGGCACCAGGCCCCTGTCGATCTCCATCCTTGGCCAGAATTACTCCTGGGACTTCATCGATCGCGGACGTAAGGAACCCCGCTCCTGGGGCCGACTTCCTGGCGCACTTTTCTGGCCTGCTAGTCGATTTGGACAAGCGCCCCGATACCGTACTCCTGCTGGTCTCTCCCATTAACAGCAGGACCCAAACCAACCATCAGCGCCATTGCCCCCCACCAATATGCACACCTGCGGTCGGAGTTCCCTGAGGTGTTCAAGCCCGAACTTCGACAAGTCCCCGGGACCCCAGCCAAGCACAGCATATACCACCATATAAAAACTAAAGGCCCCCAACACATGCGAAGTTAAAGGCTTCCCCCAGCAGCGCCTTCAGGAGGTGAAGAAAGCATTCATGGAGATGGAGCGAATGGTAATCTGCAGGAAAGGCCTCCAGTCCGTGGGCCTCCCCCTCCACATGGTGCAGAAACCGGACGGCTCCTGGAGACCTTGCAAAGTGGCGACTACAGACGGCTCAACATTGCAACGGAGCCTGACCACTACCCTCTGCCCAACATGCAGGACCTCACGGCCTCCTTTCACGGGGCCAAGGTATTCACTAAATTGGACCTTCTTAAATCATATTTTCAGGTACCTGTCGCACCAGAGGACATACCAAAGACCGCCATCATCACGCCAGTTCGGTCCTATGTGTTCGCCTTCTCCACCTTCGGATTGAGGAATGCCGGGCGACCTTCCAGCAGCTCATGGACAGCATCCTCGGGGACCTAAAATTCTGCGTCTGCTACGTTGATGACATCCTCATATTTTCCAGGTCTCACAGTGAACACCAAAGGCGACACATCAAAGCAGTCCTGCGGGCGCTTCCAAGAGAACGGCCTATGTCCGTTTTTTGACAAATGCACCTTCGGCGTCCACAAAGCAGAGTTCCTGGTCTTGAGGTATCCCCGGCAGGCGTCCGCCCACTCACATCAAAAGTAGCAGCAGTAACCAGGTTCCAGGCTCCCACCTCCGTCAAGGCCGTCCAGGAGTTCCTCGGGATGGTGAACTTCCCAGGGATCGCACACACCACGGCCCCCCTGACGGAAGTCCTCAAAGGCCAACCAAAGTCCCTGTCTTGGGGACCCAGCCAGCAGCAGGCCTTCACCCTGACAAAGGCCGCCCTCGCTGAGGCAACCGCCTTGGCACACCAGGATCCCAAGATCCCTCTCCAGCTAACGACGGATGCCAGTAACGTCGCCTGCGGTGCTGTTCTGGAGCAGGTCATCAACGGTGGCCCCCAGCCCATCGCCTTCTTCAGCAGAAATTCAATCCCGCAGAGACCCGCCACACAGCACCTTCGACAGGGAACTCTGCGCGATGTACCGCGCAGTCCGGCACTTCAAGTTCCTCCTGGAGGGACGCCCTTCACAATCTTCACAGACCACCAGCCACTGGTTCACGCCTTCACGAAGCAGGGGGGGATGCATGGTCTTCCAGGCAGCAGCGCCACCTCTCAGCCATAGCCAAATTCACCTGTTCCGTCAGGTACCTGCCCGGCAGAAAAATCCCTGTAGCAGACGCCTCTCCAGAGTCGAGTTGAACGCAGTGCAGCTCGGTGTAAATTACCAAGACCTCGCCAGAGAACAGGCCGCTGACCCAGAAACCCCAGCATACCGCACCGCCATCACGTCCCTCAAGTGGCGGGACGTGACTCGCCCCGTAGAGGCCCAAGTCTCCTCTGCGACATCAGTACAGGTCAGTCCCGCCCTTTGGTTCCAGCCTCACATCGCCGCCAGATATTCGACATAATTCACGGCCTCTCACATCCCTCTGGCAGAACTACGGCCAAACTGCTCTCAAAAGTTCGTCTGGCACGGGGTGCAAAAGGACGCCATGAACTGGGCAAAACAGTGCCTGCAGTGCCAGACCAGCAAGGTGGGTCATCACACACAGTCGGGGGTAGGCGAGTTCCCACAGCCAGAGCACCGCTTCGGCCACATTCATGTTGACGTCATCGGGCCCCTTCCCCCATCAGGCGGATCCAGATACCTCCTGATGGTGGTAGACCGTTTGTCAAGGTGGCCCGAAGCCACACCCATGCAAGAAACCACCGCCAGCGCGTGCGCCGAGGCCCCGCCTTCCAGTTCCGAGCGCCCCGATCACATGGTCCGCCCTGGCTCAGCTGTGGGGACCACGCATCACACCACCACGGCGACCACAACCTGGCGGCCAACGGCCTGGTCGAACGGTTCCACAGGTCCCTGAAGGCATCCCTCATGGCCCGCTGCACCGCCGAGGACTGGAAACATCAGCTGCCCTGGGTCCTCCTCAGTTTGAGAACGGCCCCCAGAGCCGACGGCACCCCGTCTGCAGCCGAACAAACCTATGGGGACCCCCTGTGGTCCCGGCGAGCTTGTGACAGAAGGTCGCCACACCCCATCACTGCAGAGGCTCCGCGACGTGGCCGGCAAGTTCGCCCCTTGCAAGTGCACGTACACCGGCAAATCAACCATCTTCACACCGCCAGAGCTGTCATCCGCCACCCACGTCTTCGTCAGAGTCAACGCCGTCCGCCCGCCACTGACCAGGCCCTACAGGGGCCTCTTCCGCGTGCTGGAGCGGAACAGCAAGGCATTCCTGCTGGCACTCCCTGGGAAAGACGACTGGGTTTCAATAGACCGCTTAAAGCCCGCCTTCTGACGGAGAGCACCGACAGCGCCGCAGCACCCCTCCCCACCCAGCCGCACTCCAGCCATGCCCACCAAACGGCGGGCGCCAGGCGCCCGCCCCAGGAAGGGCCCGCCCGCACTAGCAGCCTCACGCGCGGGAGACCCTTCCGTTGTCTTCAAGAAGCCGCGGCACCCTTCAGCGTCCCAGCAGATATATAGATTAATCAGACGTGTCCCACGTCTTGGGAGTATTTGTAAAGTCACCACATCGGCGCCAGCGGAGTGTTTCAAGGCATCTTTAATTAAGTCTCCGCTGAGCAAGTTTTCTTTGGTGACTTCCCATTTTCTTCACGCTCAATTAGTCACGCCTAAAACGTGCCAGGTCACACATTTTCTACCATTTCAACTTTATACGTATTTGTACAACTGTCATAAATTATGTATCGTATGTTTCTTTATTCTCAGGCATCAAGACTGTATCCATATTGAAGTTCTGTATGTTTTGTATTGTAAATTGTACTTGTTCGCCGATATTATTGTTAATTGTTTTGACCTCAGGTCACGCTCAATGTCATTGTCTTCCGCGGTTCGGCGCCAATCGGCCGCTATATAAACTGCCTGGATCTGTAATAAAGTAGCAGTAACTTTTACCTGTTCGTTTCTTTTGCACCTCTTATAATCTTAGCTCGCCCGGTTACCACTGAGTCGTATGTTTTATACTGATAAGAATGGTTAAATGACGAAATTCTTTTTTCGTTTTATACAATTCCCTGTGAAAGTATATTTTGTGTAGGAACTTTTTTTGTTATATTTCCTAAATAAGTTATATACCAACAATGCAAGTTATTTTATGTTATAGAGATGGAAAACGAATTTACTATGATTCTCCCTTTTTTCTTTTCTTGCACTGAATTAAACACTACAAGCATCCGCCATGCTTACTATGGGGCCGTTCGGGATACAAGGAAACCCGTGACGTCCTTACTGGCCTGAATTTATGTTAATGTAAAAGGCTAATTATGAAATTCACGCTGTTACTGTTGCTTTGCGATAATAATGGCAAGGAAATTTGATATGATTCCACAAAAGGGAAAGTAATTCCCTTCGTAACGCTCAGTTGGGGGGCCTTCTCTGTAGAGCTGAACGGTTGCTGTTTTGCAAGACATCCTATGGACTTGCATAAATTTGTCTGTCCTGTCCTACAAGAGAAGCGGTAGGCGCACGCCCTCTCAGTACTGTCATGGAATAGCTAACTAGTTCAGAGATTAATATCATCCATTAATCTTTGGCTGGTGAATAGCAAAATATTAAATCTTGACTTGGTAACTTAAACGACCCCCACTAGAACATAGGACTCAGTATCCGAACGCGGCAATAGTTCTCTTTAATTTTGTAAATTGTAAATTATACTTGCTCTCATTTAATGCACACTTTCCTACCTACTCTAATTCTTATAACATTGGTATTCTTAATATTACTTACCTTGGCCTGTATCCTTGTTTGGGAGAATTTAGCATGAAATTAATATGATCTGACCTTTTATCTTTGAATTAATTTGCAGTTAATTTGATTCTAAGTTCTTTATCTCTGTGAATTAATTAGAGATCGTGGCAAGATCGACCACTGTTATGTGGGCCATTTGGTGGGTGAGTTTAATTATTAGTTACTGTGTGATTTATATAGCCTTGCTTTACCTAAGACCCACAAAATCCAATCAATTAAGGAAAAAAATTACCAAAAAAGACAAATAATTAACTTAATTAGATTCGTTCGCCAGTTGAAACTAGGTTACTAAATATTTTTATTTATTCTGAAACATATGAAGTAAATAAACCACACTCATCAACCATTTAGTCCAACAAAAAAATGAATGAAGTTAAGAAAATCTACAGGAGCCAATAACAGCTCCAACTTCATCCCCCTCCGGACACAATATTTCCCCCTACATAGGGTATGATGCAAAAGCTGAGAAACTCTCGTGACGCTCTTGTAAGCAGTTCTCGGGTATATCATGGCTATTCCTTCTCCAAACAAGGGTATGACCAGGTTCCAAGACGTGCCCGATTCGTACATAGATGTATCCAGATAATACTTGGATTCCAGACCCTCTCACTTATCCTTAATTACTGCAAGGGGTGTATCCTAAATCAAGAATATTATGTTAACACCATGGAGGATACTTTATGCAATCTCACTAGGCAACACTAAATCGACTTCATAAATGGGATATGGTTTCACTAAGATTCCTTAGTCAGTGACTGATAAGAGAGAAACTTGAAACAGAAATTAAGTTGAAGGTCTAAAGGGAGAACAGCTAGTAATTGTCATTTTCAGACTTATCTTATAGTAGATCAATTATGCTCACTTGCATCTGATGCCTGGGGTCTGTTGAATCAATCCTCGTCGGCTCCTCTAAAGTTAGAAAGACAAGGGGAAGAAGTGAGCGAGAGAGATACCACTTGTACTCTCACAGCTCGCGACCGCTGGACTGCTCCTGGGTCGAGTGCGTGGATGGTTGCTTGTAAACAACTTCCCCCTTTGTAGCCGGCGGGTAACCTGAAAGATAACAAAACTTGCCAGTATGAAGTTTTTTTTAGGGAAAAGGGAGCTTAACGGATACCCTAACTAAAGGTGGCCCTAGTAAAACCTTCCTTGTTGGACAGGTCCCTAAACTAAGCTTATAATCCTCTTAAGAAGGTTGGCAGTTTTGGAACAACAACCAACTCTCGGCTTCCCTCCTGCGCTGCTGTACACAGAGGAAGCTTTTTGGTGCTTCCCTGTCTTTATTTGTTTTTTCCATTATACTTCTACTAGATCAAAGAGACTTGAGAGGTCGAACAGTATAATATTTGTAATAATATATATATATATATATATATATATATATATATATATATATATATATATATATATATATATATATATATTATATATTTTTATATGTTTCCTGGTGCAGGTAGTTTTTTAGACTCGAAATTCATTACTGTACTCTACAATGACATTGTAAGATAACCAGGAGCATATAAAACAGAAAACAAAAGGAGATATACAGAAGCTTAGGGCTCTTCTCAAAGGGAAATGCGTGAAACACATCGGTACAAAAATAGGTATATTTACATAACTGACAAGATCACGGGAAAAATGAATTAAATGAAGTTAAATTGCTGCTGCAGTTGAAAGTCCTCCAAAAAGTGGGGGAGGAAAAGCTTGTGAATACCAGGAACACGGACCAAGGAGAATTCTGCTACCATCGTCCTTCTGAAACGATATGGGACACAGGTTACGATCTAAGGCTGGAATTGGGGAATGCTTTTTACTCGAGGGTGCACTGAGGGCGCCAAGGACAGCCTCGAGGTTTGACTAGTGACTTGAGCAAGAGGGCAGTGAACACGTGAGCTGGGATTGAACCAAGAGACTCAGGGGATATCCAAGGTATGGGACCAGAAGTTAATGAATGCACAAGGGTGAAAGTAATGTGACTAAGCAACTCTTTCAGGGTACTTTACTGCCCAGCATGGAGTGTCTAAGGCTGAGGTCGACATCGAGGCTTCGTTCCAGTCCTTCTCAAAGGGCGTCAGCAAGGGGTCCACGTGTGTGTAGACAAAGGCCTCCAACCAAAGACGAACTCGTGGGTTGTAGACCAGTGGAGTGATGGAGGGGCGCCCTTTTGATGATAATGGGCTGTAGTTGAGTTTCAGCTCACTCTGGAATTTGCAATTCACCACTTGCAACAGGTACTGGCCACGTGGTTGGGGTACAAAGCAAGGGGCAGCGGTCCACATGGCGGCGAGAAGGCGGGGGGTGGGGAATGTCTGAACTTGTGACCTACATTCGTGTCTGGGCTGTGTGTGAGAGCGATGCTCTGGCGCTGTGGCCTTTTATTACTTCTGATCGGGTGCAGGGGGGGCCCGCGATGGACTGACCAAGGTTGCAGCTCCTGTACCAAAGAAAGGGCGCCAGCCAGTTACTGCCCTAGGCTGAGATTATTCCCTGAGCCTGCCTTAAGACCCTCTGGATTTCTGCCCTAAACCAACCTGAACCAGATTTCACTACCTCTCACAAGTTCAAATAGACAAAGGCCTATCTATCAGCCAAGAAAATATATATATAAATATATATATATATATATATATATATATATATATATATATATATATATATATATATATATATATATATAATCTTCCCAGATACTACCTCAGCAATAGTCACTACTATAGCAAATGTGAAGTGTGTTGTGAGTAGGATTTAAAAAAAAGTATATATATATATATATATATATATATATATATATATATATATATATATATATATATATATATATATATATATATATATATATATATATACATATATATATATATATATATATATATATATATATATATACGAGGGTAAGTCAAAAAGTTCCAGGAAAAATTGTTGAATGATGTATTTACACAGGAATGAAACAACCCAAATACTTGGTAAACAATTATCTGTGATGTAGTGATCATATAGACTTGTTACCTCAGTCATCCTCTTGCTACCGTGGTGTTAACATCTGCTTCAGAAAAGTAACTTCTTGAACCCATGGAAAATAAAAATTTTGAGATGAGAGCTAACATCAAGTTCCTGACCAAGCTTGATTGGAAACCAGGAAAAATTATTGAAGCTTTGCAACAAGTTTATGGAGATTCTTCTCCATCTAAATCAGTTGTTTATGATTGGATAAAGCGATTTAAGGATGGTCGGGAGGACCTCAAAGACAACCCAAGAGAGGGAAGACCATCGACTGCAAAAAATGAAAGAATTGTGGCTTTGGTGCAGAATCTAGTGGATGAAGATCGTCGGATTACTATCGATATGATAGCTAATGAAACTGGGATCTCCCATGGTTCCGCATTTTCAATTTTAAATGAAAATCTTGGTATGAGTAAACTTTCAGCACGTTGGGTCCCAAAAGCGTTGCGCGAAGACCAACTGCATCAAAGAGCTGAACTTTCTCTTGCAGTTTTAACGAAGATTGAATCAAATGAATCAGAGTTTTTTGACCGGATTGTTACTGGAGATGAAACTTGGATTCATCAATATGACCCAGAAAGTAAAGTTCAATCAAAGCAATGGTTACCAAGAGGTTCAGCTGCACCAGTGAAGTTCAAAGTGGCGAGATCTGCCCAGAAAGTTATGGCAACAGTGTTTTGGGACTCCAAAGGAGTGATTTTGATTGATTTCCTTGAAGGACAAAAAAACAATCACCGGAACTACTACAAAGGTGTTTTGCAAAACTGAAGACTGCATTGGCTAAAAACGTCGAGGGAAAGTTGCACCGCAGAATTTTGTTCCATCATGATAATGCTCCAGCACATTCATCAAGGGTTGCAAGAGAAGTCCTACGGAAATTTAGGTGGGAAACTCTTCCACATCCTCCTTATAGTCCTGATCTTGCTCCTTCAGATTTTTTCCTGTTCCCAAAACTCAAGGAACACTTAAGAGGAGTCCGGTTTGAATCTTTGGATGCTGCTAAACATGCAGTTTCAACATGGTTTAATAGAAAGGCCCCAAATTTCTACAAAAAGAAGGGTTGCAGAGGTGGAAACAGCGCTTTGAAAAGTGTATAGAGTTAGATGGTAGATATGTAGAAAAATGATGTTTGAATTTCCTTAAATAAAGAGTATATTGAATTTTTCCTGGAACTTTTGACTTACCCTCGTATATATATATATATATATATATATATATATATATATATATATATATATATATATATATATATATATATATATATATATATATATATATATATATATATATATATATATATATATATATATATACATATACGGAGCCTCGATCGGTAGAGCAGCAGACTCGGACTTCATAAGAAATCTGTGTCGCGGGGTTCAAATCCACAGCCGGCCGGTCAGAGGGCGGGACACTTTGCTATCCATGTAGACACCCCGGGATTATGTATGTAATCAACGGATAGGTTTGCTGAAAGCAAATGGGTGTTACAGACTTATACACACACAAACAAAGCCACTCCAACATCTTCTAAAACCATAACAGACACCTTACACGTCTCCTCGCTGCTAGGGGAAAGGGAGCTGGGGATTTGGCATGATACATATACACATGTGCTACTGGGGTCAAGCGATGTCAGGCAGGGTAGCCGATCGAGGCCACGGCCTACCCCAACGCCAATCAAAATCAAAGTCCTTCAAAAAGAAAAAGCACATTAAACAAAGAAGAAGAAGATATATATATATATATATAAAAATGGGAAAAATATATATATAAACAAAGAAGAAGATATATATATATATATATATATATATATATATATATATATATATATATATATATATATATATATATATATATATATATATATATATATATATATATATCTCACAATTTCAGCAATAGCTAACTTAGTGAAAATGCAGGTTACATATTTCGAGTAGAAGAGGTAATACTGTAAGAGGTGCAAAAAGAAACGAGCAGGTAAAAGTTACTGCTGGTTTATTACAGGTTCAGGCAGTTTATATAGCGGCCGACTGGCGCCGAACTGCGGAAGACAATGACATTGAGCGTGACCTGAGGTAAAAAATAATTAACAATAATATTTGGCGAACAAGTACAATTTACAATACAAAAACATATAGAACTTCAATATGGATACAGTCTTGATGCCTGCGAATAAAGAAACATACGATACATGATTTATGACAGTTGGACAAATACATATGAAGTTGAAATGGTAGAAAATGCGTGACCTGGCACGTCAGGCGTGACGAATTGAGTGTGAAGAAAGTGGGAAGTCACCAAAGAAAACTTGCTCAGCGGAGACTTAATTAATGACGCCTTCGAAGCACTCCGCTGACGTCGATGTGGTGACTTTACAAATACTCCCCCCCCCAAGACGTGGGACACGTCTGACTAATCTGTGTATCTGCTGGGACGCTGAAGGGTACCACGGCTTCTTGAAGACAACGGAGTAGTCTCCCGTGTGTGAGGGTGCTGGGTTGCTGGTGCGGGCGGGCCCTTCCTGGGACGGCCGCGCGCCTGCCGTTTGCGGGGGCCTGGGCGTGGCAAAGGGTGGCTGGGCGGGGAAGGTGCTGCGTTGACGCCAGTGCTCTCCTCCAGGAAGGCGGGCTTTAAGCGGTCTATTGAAACCCAGTCATTCCTCCCAGGGAGTGCCAGCAGGAACGCCTTGCTGTTCCACTCCAGCACGCAGAAGGGGGCCCTGTAGGGCCTGGTCAGTGGCGGGCGGACGGCGTCGACTCTGACGAAGACGTGGGTGGCGGATGACAGCTCTGGCGGTGTGAAGGTGGCCGATCTGCTGGTGTACGTGCGCGTGCAAGGGGCGAACTTGCCGGCCATGTCGTGGAGCCTCTGCAATGATGGGGTGTGGCGATCTTCTGTCACAAGCTCGCCCGGTACCACAAGGGGCTCCCCATAGGTTTTTTCGGCTGCGGACGGGGTGCTGTCGGCTCTGGGGCGGTTCTCAAACCGAGGAGGACCCACGGCAGCTGATGTTTCCAGTCCTCGGCGGTGCAGCGGGCCATGAGGGACGCCTTCAGGGATCTGTGGAACCATTCGACCAGTGCCGTTGGCCGCCAGGTTGTATGCCGTGGTGGTGTGATGCGTGGTCCCCAGCAGCTGAGCCAGGGCTGACCATAAGGCGGGGCCCTTCGGTTGTGATGGTCCGACACGCGGCGGCTAACCCAACTGGAAAGCAGGGCCTCGCACACGCGCTGGCGGTGGCTTCTTGCAGAGCAGGTGTGGCTTCGGGCCACCTTGTCGAACGGTCTGCCACCGTCAGGAGGTATCTGGACCCGCCTGATGGGGGAAGGGGCCCGATGACGTCGACGTGAATGTGGCCCGAAGCGGCGCTCTGGCTGCGGGAACTCGCCTGCCCCGGAATGCGTGTGACGACCCACCTTGCTGGTCTGGCACTGCAGGCACTGTTTCGCCGAGGATGTGGCGTCCTTCTGCACCCCGTGCCAGACGAACTTTTTTGAGAGCAGTTTGGCTGTAGTTCTGCCAGAGGGATGTGAGAGGCCGTGAATTATGTCGAATATCTGGTGGCGATGTGAGGCTGGAACCAAGGGGCGGGGCTGGCCCGTACTGATGTCACACAGGAGACTTGGGCCTCCAGGGGCGAGGGTCACGTCCCGCCACTTAAGGGACGTGATGGCGGTGCGGTAGGCTGGGGTTTCTGGTTAAGCGGCCTGTTCTCTGGCGAGGTCTTGGTAGTTTACTCCGAGCTGCACTGTGTTCAACTCGACTCTGGAGAGGGCGTCTGCTACAGGGTTTTTCCTGCCGGGGAGGTACCTGACGGAGCAGGTGAATTCGGCTATGGCTGAGAGGTGGCGCTGCTGCCTGGAAGACCATGCGTCCCCCTGCTTCGTGAAGGTGTGAACCAATGGCTGGTGTCCGTGAAGATTGTGAAGGGCGTCCCCTCCAGGAGGAACTTGAAGTGCCGGACTGCATGGTACATCGCGCAGAGTTCCCTGTCGAAGGTGCTGTAGCGGGTCGCTGCGGGATTGAATTTCTCGCTGAAGAAGGCGATGGGCTGGGGGGCGCCGTTAATGACCTGCTCCAGGACAGCACCACAGGCGATGTTACTGGCATCCGTCATTAGCTGGAGAGGGGCCTTGGGATCCTGGTGTGCCAAGGCGGTTGCCTCGGCGAGGGCGGCCTTCGTCAGGGAGAAGGCATGCTGCTGGCTGGGTCCCCAAGACAGGGACTTTGGTTGGCCTTTGAGAACTTCCGTCAGGGGGGCCATGGTGTGTGCGATCCCGGGGATGAACCGCCTGTAGAAGTTCACCATCCCGAGGAACTCCTGGACGGCCTTGACGGAGGTGGGGGTTGGGAACCTGGTTACGGCTGCTACCTTTGACGTGAGTGGCCGGACGCCTGCCGGGGATACCTCGTGGCCCAGGAAGGCTGCTTTGTGGACGCCGAAGGTGCACTTGTCAAAACGGATGACGAGGCCATTCTCCTGGAGGCGCCGCAGGACTGCCCTGATGTGCCTTTGGTGTTCACTGTGAGACCTGGAAAATATGAGGATGTCATCAACGTAGCAGACGCAGAATTTCAGGTCCCTGAGGATGCTGTCCATGAGCCGCTGGAAGGTCGCCCCGGCATTCCTCAATCCGAAGGTGGAAAAGGCGAACACATAGGACCCGAATGGCGTGATGATGGCAGTCTTTGGCATATCCTCTGGTGCGACAGGTACCTGAAAGTATGATTTAAGAAGGTCCAATTTAGTGAATACCTTGGCTCCGTGAAAGGAGGCCGTGAGGTCCTGCATGTTGGGCAAAGGGTAGTGGTCGGGCTCCGTTGCAATGTTGAGACATCTGTAGTCACCGCAAGGTCTCCAGGAGCCGTCCGGTTTCTGCACCATGTGGAGGGGGGAGGCTCACGGGCTGGAGGCCTTTCTGCAGATTCCCATCCGCTCCATCTCTGCGAATGCCTTCTTTGCCTCCTGCAGGCGCTGTGGGGGAAGCCTTCGGAACTTCGCATGTGTCGGGGGGCCTTTAGTTGTTATGTGATGGTATATGCCATGTTTGGCTGGGGCCCCGGGGACTTGTCAAAGTTCGGGCTTGAAAACTTCGGGGAACAACGTCAACAGGTGTGCATACTGGTGGGGGGCGACGGAGCTGATGGTGGGTGCCTTGGGTCCCGCTGTTAATGGGAGAGACCGGCAGGAGTCAGTATTGAGGAGGCGCTTACACCTCACGTCGACTAGCAGGCCAAAGTGTGCCAGGAAGTCGGCCCTCAGGAGTGGGGTTCCTACGTCTGCGACGATGAAGTCCCAGGAGTAATTTTGGCCAAGGATGGAGATCGACAGGGGCCTGGTGCCGTAGGAGAGGATGGGGGATCCGTTGGCGGCCATCAGGAAGGCGGCCGGGTCTGGTTTCTGGCTGCGGTCCTCCCTGGATGCCGGGAAGGTCGATCTAAAGGCCCCTGTGTCGACCAGCATCATCCTGCCGGAGATGGTGTCGCGGACATAGAAGCCTACTGGTTCTGGGCCCCTGGGTTTTTCGGTTGCCATGGCGGTTTGTCCTGCTGGCTGCCGCCACCCCCGTTTTTTGAATGGGCGAACGAGCAGGCCGGCAGGCAGTTTTGGGCGTCTTTGCCAAACCACTTGTGGTAGCGACAGAGGCCCGGGGAACTCCATTTGTTGTGGGTCAGTGGACGCCTCCTGGTGACGGCGTTGACGCCCTGTTCCATTTCTACTTCCGGCTGGACGGAGCTGACCGACTGTGTGGGCGCTTTTAGCCGCTGTGTGGCCTTCACACAGTCCGTGAGGTGCTGCGCCGTTTCGATGAGGTCGTTGAGAGGCAAGGTGTAGGGGTGAGGAATCTGGGTGCTGACCTCCGGGAGGAGCAGGCGAAGGTAGATCTCCTGCGACAGGCTTATTTCCTGTCGCTTTTTCATGCCGTCGAAATCTGGTAGTGAAAGAAGGTCCACGACCATGCTCCATGTGTCTCTTGCGTTGAGGTCGTGCCGTGGGTTGATGGCGAGGTCGATAGCACGGGCGGCCCGTTCGGCGATAGGTAGGGAGCACGTTTCGAGGAGGATCTTCTTCCCGACGTTGTATGTGAGGGGTTGTGTCTCGGGCACCCGCGAGACGAGTTTTCTGTATACGTCCTCTGGGAGGTGTACCACCCTGAAGTGGCTCTCGACCCTGCGCAGCCACATCGTTGGGTTCCCTTGTATAAAAGGTGGCAACTTTATGGTGAGGGCGGCCCAAGACTGTGTTGCCAGGCCATGGAGTGTTCGGGGCACTGGCGTGGGTGTGGAGGTGCGGGAGGGCCTCGGTGTGGGGACGGGCACGGGTGAGATGGGAGGAAAGTAGACCTCCGAGTCCGCGAGGTCCACGGTTAAGTGCACGAAGGAGGGGATACCCGCGTCCATGCTCGCTCCTTTGCCCTCTTACTGGAGTGGGGTACTCACGTCAGGACGCACTTTCGTGCGCCGTGTGGGTCCGTTAGTGACGCTGGTGGGTTTGCCGACGAGAGTCAGCACGCTCAAACGCTGGTTACAGCGCCATGTTTAGGCCGCTAAGAGCGTTGGAGGGTTCCTGGAGCCAAGACTGAGTCGCCGTGTCGGTCCGCTAATGGCTCCGGATACTCCGGGGTCACCACTGTAAGAGGTGCAAAAGAAACGAGCAGGTAAAAGTTACTGCTGGTTTACTACAGATTCAGGCAGTTTATATAGCGGCCGGCTGGCGCTGAACCGCGGAAGACAATGACATTGAGCGTGACCTGAGGTCAAAAACAATTAACAATAATATTCGGCGAACAAGTACAATTTACAATACAAAAACATATAGAACTTCAATATGGATACAGTCTTGATGCCTGCGAATAAAGAAACATACGATACATGATTTATGACAGTTGGACAAATACATATAAAGTTGAAATGGTAGAAAATGCGTGACCTGGCACGTCAGGCGTGACGAATTGAGTGTGAAGAAAGTGGGAAGTCACCAAAGAAAACTTGCTCAGCAGAGACTTAATTAATGACGCCTTCAAAGCACTCCGCTGACGTCGATGTGGTGACTTTACAATACATTAGCTAGGTCCTCTATAATAATAATGACATTTTATTTATAATTGTCTGTCCGTGATGACGTCACACTCACTTGTCATAGCCAAGCAATACCAGTAGTGAGATATATATATATATATATATATATATATATATATATATATATATATATATATATATATATATATATATATATATATATATATATATATATATATATGTAAAGTCCCTGCTCAACGGGCTTTCTATGAAGAACCTCCTGTTTTCTACGGTGCCTTCACAGCTGACCTTAGGTCGCAGTACTCAGCCTTTATTATCATTACGTAACTGTACATTTATTATCTATTCATTTTTGCCCTTATGCACAGTGTATGTGCCAGAGTATTTTTGTGTCTAATCTGCTATTGTTAATTATCACATTATCTATGTGTACCTGTCCTGTTTTATGTAGAGGATAGTTTTGACCTCAGGTCACCTGTATATTTTTTGTACACTGTATTGACGTCCGCATATACGCTGACATCCGCAAGCCGCTTTATAAGCGGGCCGCTTCCTAAATAAACTAGCAGTTCTTGTCTACCTGCTCTTTCTTTCGCACCCTCTCACAGTGGTGACCCCATGCCCCTAATGGACTAACTACGGCGCTCTAACAAAGCGTTCAGGCGTTACCGACCCTCACTGGCAAAATCACTGGCGTCATTAGCGGACCCACACGGCACGCTCCCAAGCGTGTATTGATGCGAGTGTTAACTTACACTCCAAGTGAGAGCGCGGAATGAGCATGGACGTGGACATCCCCTCCCACATTCAAATAACCACGAACTTCTGGGAGACAGACATCTCCCTCGCACAACCCCCTCTCGAGTCCTCCCCCACACCGAAACCTGCGCACTCCTCCACGCCAGTACCCGCTCCTCACACGATGCCCCTCCTGACGGACCAACCGAGGGCTCAGCATGAAGCTGCCGCCATTCACCCACCATAACCCGGCATCATGGCTCTACAGGGTCGGGGGGCAATTCAAAGTGGCAGGCCTGACCAACCAAGTGCTCGAGGCAGACATCGCGATCAACGCCCTACCAGAGGAGATATACAGAAAGGTCGCCCCGTGGGTGACGTAAACCTCGAGCCCTGCCACCTTCCAAAAACTTAAGGCCTCTCTCATCAAGACCTGCTCCCTGCCAGTCTCCGAGAGGGCCGCCCGTGCCCTCGACCTCGCCATCAACCCCCAGCGGGACATGAACCTCCTGGAGACGTGGCATGCCCTCCAGGACCTCCTCCTCCTCCCTGAGACGGACAGCAGCAGCAGGCACAAGGAGTTTGCCTGTCGAGGGAGATCCTCCTGCGGCAGCTACTCCTGGAGGTTCGTGGACAAATTGAGGAGCCCTATACCCTGCCGGTTGAGGACCTCATAAGGACGGCGCAGCAGCTGACCGACTCCACGAGGGCAGCGAAGTGGGTCTTCACGCCTGCACACTCCATCAACAGCCGGAGGACCCCACCACAGAGGACTTCAACGTGGTCGCCAGGAGGCAGCCACCCCACCACCAGAAGAAGGAAAGGCCGGGGTTTTGCTACTACCACCGGAGATTCAGCAAGGAGGCCCGGAACTGCGAAGCCCCCTGCCTTTTCGCCAATCCAAAAAACGGGGGAGGTGGTGGCCACCCTCACAGTCCGCCATAGCAGCAACACCCAGGAGCCCCACACCAGTAGGCTTCTATGTCTACGACACCGTCTTTGGCAGGATGATGCTGATCGACACTGGAGCAGTGCGGTCAGTGTTCCCGCCTTCCAGAGAGGACCGCAGATGCCCGCCGGACCTGGCTGCCTCCCTGACGGCCGCCAACGGGTCCTCCATCTTCTCTTACGGCACCAAGCTCCTGTCAGTCTCCATCCTGGGCCGGAGATACAAGTGGAACTTCATCATCGCGGACGTGAGGACCCCACTCCTGGGTGTGGATTTCCTGGCCCACTTCGGAATGGCAGTCGATGTCGGCCACAAACGCCTGCTGGACACCGAGTCCTGTCACTCCCTGCCCCTGGTGCTGGGCCCCAGTGCGCCCACAGTCTGCTCTGTCGCTCTCCACCAGTGCGCCTCCCTCCTGAAGGAATTCCCTGAGGTATTCAGGCCCAAGCTTCGTCAGGTGTCCGGGGCCCCTGCCAAACACGGGATATATCATCACATCAAGACAAGAGGGCCCCCGACGCATGCAAAGTTCTGGAGGCTTCCCCCTCAGTGCCTTCAGGAGGCCAAGAAGGCCTTTGCCGAAATGGAGCATATGGACATATGCAGGAAGGCCCCCAGCCCATGGGACTCCCACCTTCACATGGTGCAGAAAAAGGACAGCTCCTGGAGACCCTGCGGCGACTACAGGTGGCTCAACCTCGCTACAGAACCCGACCACTACCCTCTCCCAAACATGCAAGACCTAACGGCCTCCTTCCACGGAGCCCAAATATTTTCAATACTAAATCTTTTAAAATCCTATTTCCAGGTACCAGTAGGTCCAGAAGACATCCCTAAAACCGCCATCATCACGCCGTTTGGGTCCTACGTCTTCGCCTTCTCCACCTTCGGCCTGAGGAACACAGGGGCGACTTTCCAGAGACTGATGGACAGCATCCTGGGAGACTTGAACTTCTGCGTCTGCTACGTCGATGATATCCTAATTTATTCCAGGTCCCACAAGAAACACCTTCGGCACATCCAGAAGGTCCTGCAGTGCCTGCAGGAGAACGGCCTCATCGACTGGCATCGAAGGTCGAGGCCGTTGTCAGGTTCCCCACTCCTACCTCTGTCAAGGGCGTACAAGAATTCCTCGGGATGGTCAACTACTACAGGAGGTTCATCCCGGGGGTCGCGCACATCATGGCCCCACTGACAGAGATCCTGAAGGGCCGTCCAAAGACCTTAGTGGGGCCCCGACCAGCAGCGGGCCTTCTCCCTGATGAAGGCCGCCCTTGCCAAGGCAACAGCCTTGGCCCACCAGGACCCCAACGCCCCTCTCCAGCTAACAACGGACGCCAGCAACGTCGCCTGGAACAGGTTGTCAACGGAGCCCCTCAGCCCATCGCCTTCTTCAGCAGGAAGCTCAGCCCCACGAAGTCCCGCTACAGCACCTTCAACAGGGAACTCTTCGTGGTGTACCAGGCGGTACGCCACTTCAAATTCCTCCTGGAGGGTACGCCCTTCACAGTTTGGACGGACCACCAGCTGCTGGTCCACGCCTTCACAAAGCTGGGGGATGCATGGTCCTCCAGGCACCAGTGGCACCTTGCAGCCATCGTGGAGTTCACCTGCACCATCAAGTACCTCCCCGGCAGGAAGAACCCAGTAGCTGACGCCCTCTCAAGGATCGAAATCAACGCTGTGCAGCTCGGGATCGACCATGAGGACCTCGCCCGGGAACAGGCCACCGACCCAGGGATTCCAGCTTACTGCACCGCCATCACATCGCTGAAGTGGAAGGATGTGCCCCTTGCCCCTGGGGGGCCAACTCTGCTGAGCGACGTAAGCACTGGTCACCCCCACCCACTGGTGCCCGCCTCCCGTCGTCGTCTGGTCTTCGACATCATCCACGGACTGTCCCACCCCTCCGGCAGGACAACGGCCAAGCTGCTCGTGGAGAAGTTCGTCTGGCATGGCATACGGAAGGACGCAACGACCTGGGAGAGGCCTGCATTCAGTGCCAGACCAGTAAAGTTGGGCGGCACACCGAACCGGGGCTGGGCGACTTCCCCCAGCCGGAAAGACGTTTCGGGCACATCCACGTCGACGTAGTGGGTCCTCTTCCCCCATCAGGAGGAGCCAGATACCTTCTGACAGTCGTCAACCGCTCCACCAGGTGGCCTGAAGCGACGCCCATGGAAGAAGCCACCGCCAGTGCATGCGCTGAGGCCCTCCTCTCCAGCTGGATCAGCCGGTTCGGTGTCCTGGACCATATAACCACAGACAGGGGACCAGCATTCCTGTCTGAGCTGTGGACCGCCCTGGCATGCCTGCTGGGGACCACTCACCACAGCACCACTGCCTACAACCCCACAGCCAATGGATTAGTGGAAAGGTTCCACAGGTCCCTGAAGGCATCCCATGGCTTGTTGCACCGCCGACAACTGGAAGTACCAGCTGCCCTGGATCCTCCTTGGGCTGAGGACCGCCCCCAGAGCCAACGGCCACCTGTCCACAGCAGAGAAAGTTTACGGAGAGTCCCTCGTGGTCCCAGGTGAACTCATCACGGAGGACCAAGACAACCTGACAACACAGAGGCTCCGTGACAGGGTCGGAAAGTTCGCCCCCTGCCAGCAGACATATACCGACAGGACGTCCCCCTTCTTGCTATCTGCAGCCCCAGCAGATAGCTTTGATCAGACATTACCTACATCTTGGGAGGGGAGTATTGTAAAGTCCCCACTCAACGAGTTTTCTATGAAGAACCTCCCATTTTCTACGGTGCCTTCACAGCTGACCCTAGGTTGCAGTACTCAGCCTTTATTACCATTTTGTAACTGTACATTTATTATCTATTCATTTTTGCCCTTATGCACAGTGTATGTGCCAAAGTATTTTTGTGTCTAATCTGCTATTGTTAATTATCACGTTATCTGTATGTACCTGTCCTGTTTTATGTAGAGAATAGTTTTGACCTTGGGTCACTTGCATATTTTTTGTATTGACGTCCGCACGCCGCTTTATAAGCGGGCCGCTTCCTAAATAAACTAAATAAACTAGCAGTCTACCTGCTCTTTCTTTTGCACCCTCTCACACACATACAGTATATATATATATATATATATATATATATATATATATATATATATATATATATATATATATATATATCTGTATAACTGAATCATAAAAAATATGGAACGTGATGAATAGATAAATAAAGATAAAATCCACAAAGGAAACATGGATTTTATCTGTATTTATATATATATATATATATATATATATATATATATATATATATATATATATATATATATATATATATATAGTCTCGGTAATTGGGCGGCTACTTGGAAATCTTAGCTTAATGATAAATAATATTGCCAAGACCAGGAAGAACATTCTTTATTACAAGCTTTCGAGGTATAAAACCTCATCATCAGGCTGAAAACTGACAAGGATGAGAATCAATAAAATTACAATAAAATGAATTGTCATAATAAATCTTCAGCAAAAATACTAACGAAATATAAAATGAACAAGTAAATACAAACTAAAAGGGTGAGACGTAAAATAACGAAAAATTAAAACACAAACATAAAAATATGAAAATAAAACTATAGTGAAATGTAAACAAACTACCACTCACAAAGTAAAATATTTAACGACCTAATTGAGTACCTACTATGAAATTACACGATAGCTAGTTGAATACCAGACGAGTTGTTGTTCAATTCCGGCTTCATCTTTTTAATAGTCAGCGACTCTGAAATTAAAAGGTCCAGTCTGTTTGAACAAAAAGACAGTACCCGAAAATCCAGGTCAGTGAAAGGATGGTCCTGTGCTAAACTGTGTTCTCTAATGGCAGAAAAGGGTGGTTTTAAATGAAAAGTTTTGTCCCAGACCGGTGTACAGTACTGCTAATAAAGATGTAAAGTACATTAAATTGCCTTACCTTGGTCATAGTAGCTATATGGTCCGAAAAAAGTTACAAGAAATACTTAAGCATTGTTTCCCTCAAATCAGTTTCCGGTTTGTTTTCTGTAATCCTTTTACAATAAGATCACTTTTGAGAGAGAAGCCTACTCTGCCTGTGGACCTTAATTCCTGTGTCGTTTACTTGTTCACTTGTTCGCAGTGTGGTCTGCGATACGTGGGATCTAGTTCCCGCTGGCTCAGACACAGAATTTTGGAACACAGAGGTCTTTCTGTTAGAACTAGGTTTCCCCTTTCCAAACCACCCTTTTCTGCCATTAGAGAACACAGTTTAGCACAGGACCATCCTTTCACTGACCTGGTGTTTTGTTCAAACAGACTGGACCTTTTAATTTCAGAGTCGCTGACTATTAAAAAGCTATCGTGTAATTTCATAGTAGGTACTCAATTAGGTCGTTAAATATTTTACTTTGTGAGTGGTAGTTTGTTTACATTTCACTATAGTTTTATTTTCATATTTTTATGTTTGTGTTTTTAATTTTTCGTTATTTTACGTCTCACCCTTTTAGTTTGTATTTACTTGTTCATTTTATATTTCGTTAGTATTTTTGCTGAAGATTTATTATGACAATTCATTTTATTGTAATTTTATTGATTCTCATCCTTGTCGGTTTTTTCAGCCTGATGATGAGGTTTTATACCTCGAAAGCTTGTAATAAAGAATGTTCTTCCTGGTCTTGGCAATATTATTTATCATTAAGCTAAGATTTCCAAGTAGCCGCCCAATTACCGAGACTATTTTGAGACGTTATGGCCGCTCGACGTTACAGCTGTTTAGACGGACTGAGAAGGTTCGTTATAGATCCAAGAAGATTGAGGAAGACATACGATTTCTGAATACTTGCAAGGATTACCGTGTTATTCCTAATTTCATTAAATTTAAGGTTTATTCCAGGATTTCACAACACGAAAACTTATCTCTCATGGCAGTTTAAACTTTTAGACTTTGAGGTTAGAGCACAAAACGAAAGAAAGAGGTAGTTTTAACAGATTTGTCTTCACTAGATAGGGATTTAAAGAACAACCTTTCTTTTTGGATTTTAAGTGTTTGTCGTCGATTTTAGATTCCAACGTTGAGAAAAAAAATTGGCTGACGTTAGGCTGACACACAATAGAAAGTTAAGAAATCTCGGTGTTGACGTTAATAAGAAAATAGATAGTAGTAAAGTTATTTTTAATTTTTCTAACAGAAATTTAACAACAGATGAAAAGGAAGTTCTTTCTCTTGGTCTTGATTTTGCTTTGATCCCCATGAAATTCAATTTCTTTAAGTATTTTTAAGTTTTGAAAAACTATGTTCAACTTTGAGAGGCTGTGACATTTTTGGCAGTGAAACCCTTACTTCACTTTTTAGCAAAATTTCCGTAATTGCAAACGATACCTTCAAAAATTTTAATCGAAAAAAGGAGGGTGACAATCAGTTAAATAAAGACAGAATCAATATTTTACGTAACCTTAAGAACGATAATAGTATAGTTATTACCAAGCCAGATAAAGGTAGGGGTGTTGTATTAATGAATAGGTCTGATTATTTAGATAAAATTAATGAAATACTCTCTGACAATACAAAATTTAGGATTTTAAATGTAGATATTGCGAGTCACATTTTGAAATTAGAAGACAAACTAAATAGGTTGCTTAGAGGTCTGAGAGATAAGATTGGGGAAGCTACATACAGCTCTTTATTTGCTTCAGGGTCTAAGCCTGGTTATTTGCATGGTCTGCCTAAGGTACATAAAATAGGAAACCCTTTAAGACCTATTATTTCCTCAATTGGTACTTTTAGTTATAACCTGTCTAAGTTTTTGGTTCCAGTTTTAAACCTCTAACTTTAGGTGAATTTAACATATCTAATTCTTCCAAATTTGTTAAAGAATTATGCTCTTTCAATTTTAACCAAGATGTTATAATGGCTAGTTTCGATGTAACCTCTCTTTTCACCAATATCCCATTAAAAGAAACAACCGACATTATTTCTTAATAATATGTGAAAACCATCTATCAGTGTTTGACTTAATAAAATAGACTTGTAAAAATTATTACATTTAGCAACTGCTGGTGGCATTTTTACTTTTGATGGTAAATTATATAATCAAATAGATGGAGTAGCTATGGGAAATTCCTTGGACCTGTATATGCGGATTGCTTCATGGGTTATTGTGAAAGGATTTGGATGTCTGAATGCCCTAGTGCTTTCAAACCTTTGTATTACTGTAGGTATGTAGATGATACTTTCCTTGTGTTTAAGGAATTATCACATGTTGATTTGTTTTTTGAATATTTTAATTCTCGTCACCCTAACATTTCTTTTACTTGTGAGACGGAACAGGATAATAAGTTGTCATTTTTAGATGTACAGGTATACAGAAATAGTGGCAAATTTGAGACCTCTGTTTATAGGAAAAGTACTTTTACTGGCTTGGGATTGAATTACCTCAGTTTTTCGCCAAAGTTGTATAAGATGAACTCAATACGCACTTTGATTAATAGAGCCTACAATGTTTGTTGTGATTTTAATTTATTTCATCAAGATATGGTTTTCCTCCAGAATTACTTTTCTGAAAACTCATATCCCATTTTTGTATTTTACAAAGTTCTGAAAAATTTTTTAAATGAAAAGTTTTGTCCCAGACCGGTGTACAGTACTGCTAATAAAGATGTAAAGTACATTAAATTGCCTTACCTTGGTCATAGTAGCTATATGGTCCGAAAAAAGTTACAAGAAATACTTAAGCATTGTTTCCCTCAAATCAGTTTCCGGTTTGTTTTCTGTAATCCTTTTACAATAAGATCACTTTTGAGAGAGAAGCCTACTCTGCCTGTGGACCTTAATTCCTGTGTCGTTTACTTGTTCACTTGTTCGCAGTGTGGTCTGCGATACGTGGGATCTAGTTCCCGCTGGCTCAGACACAGAATTTTGGAACACAGAGGTCTTTCTGTTAGAACTAGGTTTCCCCTTTCCAAACCACCCTTTTCTGCCATTAGAGAACACAGTTTAGCACAGGACCATCCTTTCACTGACCTGGATTTTCGGGTAGGCTACTGTCTTTTTGTTCAAACAGACTGGACCTTTTAATTTCAGAGTCGCTGACTATTAAAAAGATGAAGCCGGAATTGAACAACAACTCGTCTGGTATTCAACTAGCTATCGTGTAATTTCATAGTAGGCACTCAATTAGGTCGTTAAATATTTTACTTTGTGAGTGGTAGTTTGTTTACATTTCACTATAGTTTTATTTTCATATTTTTATGTTTGTGTTTTTAATTTTTCGTTATTTTACGTCTCACCCTTTTAGTTTGTATTTACTTGTTCATTTTATATTTCGTTAGTATTTTTGCTGAAGATTTATTATGACAATTCATTTTATTGTAATTTTATTGATTCTCATCCTTGTCGGTTTTTTCAGCCTGATGATGAGGTTTTATACCTCGAAAGCTTGTAATAAAGAATGTTCTTCCTGGTCTTGGCAATATTATTTATCATTAAGCTATATATATATATATATATATATATATATATATATATATATATATATATATATATATATATATATATATATATATATATATATATATATATATATATATATATATATATATATATATATATATATATATATTATATATATATATATATATATATATATATATATATATATATATATATATATATATATATATATATATTGCTAACAGTACTTTTAACCATGATTAATAGTAACTGTGGAAAGTGTATTGACAGGTAGAACTTTTATACAGAATATGCAGGCAGGGATTACTGATTTTTATTTTGATTAGAAATGGTGATTAAATCTCCAATCCTTTGATGAAATAGGTCAAGCTACATTTCAACTATAGCCATCATTGGCTCTGAGCTGGGTTGTATGTAGTGGATGGATCCATTGAAATGCTTCAGGTTACCTCATAAAATTAACATGAGTACATGTAGTCAGGTTTCCAGTGGCCCTCTTCCCTGGTTTTCATATCCTCAATAAACAGCTGGTCACACCCCTACTCATGCTATGACAGATGCTCTTCATGTGCATAAAATTTATCGGTTGTCCAAGGGAAAGAGCCAATGCCAGAACATGGCTTGTTTAGTCTAAAACTACAACCTAAAAATCCCCCAACTTTCTGAATCTTATCTTACTGATATTTCATCCACTATATAAATTTTTATATGATTTACCAATCTCCCAAACAGTCTGCATCACAATTACTGCATGGTATTTCATAAATACGAGAATTTGTTTTTTTGTTCAAATTAACATTGATCAAGGCAAACTGATTTCATGGTTTTAGAAAACTGTAGTGAAAAATAAATGGGTTGTTGGATTTGGAGTGTTCAGTAGCTCTTACAATTTCTCTGTTTTGTTAATATCTTTCACATATGAGAGTCCCTCATCCATATTTGATGAAACAAAAGGCAAATGGGGCATTTTTTTTAATATACTTATGAATTAAATAAGCCACCATGGCACTATCCGATCCAGAAAAATTTCATATTATATATATATATATATGTAAATATATATAATTTCTATAATAGATTTTTCCCCATTTTTATATTTCTCATTTATGCTTTTATTATCTAAATCTTCAATATTATTACTTTGTCACTGTTTTTCATGGATGGGGACGTGTCCAGGTGCTGGCGCCCTGGATCCGTTAGAAAGTTGTCAACAGTGGGAAATATAAAGCTGTTATACTATAGCACTCATCAAACACTGTGTACCAAACTGTTCTAGCTTCATACAATGATCATTTTCTTCTTGGCCTTGATGAAATTAAATTTGATTACGCAGTGCTTAACCAACATATTTTATTTAAAGTAACTTATAAAGAAAAATTTGGTCATGTTGAATTTCTTTGAAGCTTCCTACATTACTGTGATAAACAATATAGGACTCTTCTGATATACTACATGTCACTTTCTTCCCTCTACATGTTTCTGCAACCTTTGCTCCCATTAATACTTAATTACTGTACATGGTACAACCCATTAGCTACCTCATTATGAAGAAAGCATCTGCTACTGATTTCTCAGACAAGGCCAAAATATTAACTCAACTCGAACAGTTTTCCAGCAACTTCTCCAATAACTGCATGGCACACTTCAGCAGTCTTACTGTTCTATACTTTTCCTGCTGCAGTGCATCCTGTTTTCTTTTATATATTATGAAACTGTTGGCGAGCTATGCGTGCTGGAACCTGGGGCTGCTGTCTCCCCTACCCACCCCACCTGGGGTGGACAAACAGGTTTGCAGGAGGGTGGATGTCTCCCCTGTCCCCAACTGGGGTGGACAAACCGGTTTGCAGGGGGTGGGTAGTGGTGTCATGTCTCCCCTACTGTTACCTGCAAGAGGACAAACAAGATCAGGTCCTCTTGGGCTTTACTTTTATAGATTGTTGTTGTACTGTACTCTTCTGGTCTCATCTCTTAAATAAAGGTCTGTGGTTTCTACAATTTCTGATCAGCTCACCAACAGCTGGCAAGCTGATGCAGTTTCCTTCTACTGTAATGTACCTGATTACCTATTATGCGCATGCATACTACTTGCAGGTAGCTATATCTTCTACTACAATAGCTTTGAATTGTTGTTCCTTGATACAGTCTCACTCTGCATTAGTGTTAACAAGAATTGCTAAAGTCTTGATTTATATATTATGAAAGAATGGAATTTTAGTCTTATATACTGCACTTTATATCAAAAACGGGGTTTGAACCCGAAGGGAAATGAAAACCCTATTTTTAGTCTGGGAGCCGCGAGAGTCTCATGCAGTTACGTCTGCCTTAGGCAGCGCCCTGGCTAAATCCCTCATCAGAGAACTTATAGCACAGGGTTGGCACGTATTCATTCCGGTTAACGGAAGCTTGTCACTATTGTGATAGGATATCAGGTCTCGGGGGGTCTGCACTTTGACACCCTATCCGCCGCATTGATGAATCAATTCATGGCTAAACATCTCCACTGGTTACACCTTTCCATTTGCGCTTCTGTGGCTAGTTCGAATGAATCGGGTCAAAACGCAACTACGCATCTACTGCGCATGTTGCCAACCCAATGTAGGAATAGCCGCGCCTCCCTAAAAAGGTTATACTCCTGCAAATGAAGGGGTGGGCTAACCCAATATACTTAATGCTAACTGGGAGGGTCTGAGGGCTCTGCAGCTCCCAGACTAAAAATAGGGTTTTCATTTCCCTTCGGGTTCAAACCCCGTTTTTTAGTCAAAGGGAGCCTCATGCAGGTGTACCAGAGAACATTTTAAAGAGGCTTTTGTATATTTATAAAGCCGTCAAACATCATTTGACCGGGAGGATGGACTTTTAGCCACTATCCCTAACCAAAAAAGCTTTTTCGCTTCCCTTGGGTTCAAACCGAAATCTAAAATCCTTTCCCTTTACGGCTGTAACAGCCCACCCTTTAAGCTGTCTCCGAGGAGACTGTGTATTGGTGAAGAGCAAAAGAAATAGACTATAATAGGAAAAAATAACCTACTGGTTTTTAAAACACTCACTCACTTTAAAGGAAGAGTTCCTCTTGCCAGCCAATTCACCTTCCGGGCGTCCTTATCTCTTGCCTACGACTTTGCCGAGGGATATGCACGCAGTCTGGACACCTCATATTTGTTCAACATAGTGTTTGACAAACACTCCATGCCCAGACCACCCTGTGTACTTGGATACGTCCTCCATACAAAAGTTACTGAAAAAGGCAAGTGAGGCTGCGTACTTACGGAGGTCATGTGACTTTGGGTCTGATCCTGAGCACAGACCTACAATTAACTTACAAATACTGGTTCTGAGGCTTTCTAGGGAAAGTGGGGTGCTTTCGTTTGGTACCAAAAAGAGGGGTCCTTGCGTGATATGGTTGGTGCGATCAAGGTACTTTTTCACTGTGGCCACTGGACACAGCTTCGGATTAGAGGGCAAAGAAGGGATAACTATGGGTTTCCGTCTATGAAACGGATTCTCATTTTTAGCTAAAAATTCTCCGAATGAAAAGGTTACTTTATTCTTTCCGAAAGAACAAAACTGATCTCTTTTTAGTGCATGGATCTCTGCTGATCTGGCTCCCATCGCCAGGCCCACTAAAAACAACGTTTTTTCTAACAAAAATTTCATATTATTGTCTGAACGTCTGTTCAGAGCAGCTAGGACTGTATCTAGATCCCATGATAATTCACATGGTTGTTCACTTGGCCTGCGGAGAGCCATTGATTTCATCATCATTTCAAACACTTCTGAATGCACCTCTACTCTGAATCCGTACCTTAAAGGAACCGCAAGGGCCGCCTTGTGATTTTTAATAGAACTCCCCCATGAAGTTATTATCAATGGTAGTTGGTTTACGGTCCCTAACAAATGAGACAAATTTGTTCCACAATGACTGATACTCTTTGGCAGATTTCCCCTTAATATTAGTGATTAAGAATTCCCTGACTTCAGGTGACCATTCCATGAAGCACAGGGATCTGAGAAAGTCCACACGTGAAGGCTTTTCATCAGAAAGGAGGAGGCGTAGACAGTTATCCCTTGAACCTGCTGGGAAAGAATAGGAAGATGTAGTGGCTTGTGATGAAAAGTCAGCTTCTGTAGGGTTGGAAACCAAGGGCTGTTTGGCCACATTGGAGCAATCACTACTCCCCTCCCCTTGAACTCCTTGAGGAGTTGTACTACTTTCATTAATAAATTCGTTGGGGGAAACAGATAAATGTTCCCCAGCAGGTTCCAGGCCAGCGAAAGCGTGTCTCTGGCCACTGCTTGAAGGTCGTGATAGGGGGTGACAAAATTCGGTAATTTGTGATTGTCGCGTGTTGAGAACAGATCTACCTGAAGATATGGGTGATCTTGGAGGATCCCGCTGAATGACCCTCTGTCCAATTCCCACTCCCCTTCCTGGGCTTTGAATCTGGAGAGGGAGTCCGCTAGGACATTCTGAGCTCCCGCAAGGTGGGATGCTGACAGAGTCCATTTCTTCACCTGAGCTAATCTCATGATCCCCAGCACTATATGATTCATTGGCTTTGACCTTGATCCCCCACGCTTCAAGCATTGTACCACCGGCTTGTTGTCTATGAACAACTGAATGTGAGATCCCCTCTTGGGTTTCAGTCCCTTGAGTGACAGGAGCATTGCCATCATTTCTTTGATATTGATATGGCAAGATTTGAAGGCTCCCGACCACTTCCCAGACACTTTGTTTTGATCTGAGTGTCTCCCCCATCCGTCCTTCGCCGAAGCATCCATATGAATGGTCACTGAGACTAGTTTCAGGACTAGCTGGACAAAAGATTTCAGGGCCTGATTCGATGCCCATGGTTTGAGCATTGTCTTGCACCTCCTTTTAAAATGAGAATCCGGTTCAAATCCTTCAAAGTCGTTTTCAAGACTGGATCTACTATTGATGCAAATAGGAGTTTGCCCTGCAGCACTTCTAGGTTCCTTCTGGAAAAACTCTTGGCTTTTCTGAACCTCTACCTGATCTACTATTGACCTCCTGGAGGTCTCTGGTAGGGCTAGCTTTCCGCTTTCTAGACACCATTGTAGGCCTAGCCATCTGAACTTCTTATCTGGCTTCAGCCATGACTTTTCCCAGTTGATTAGGAACCTGAAGTCCTGCAAGGTCTGAACCACTATTCGGGACGCTTTTAGACACTCTTCTATCGATTCCGCCCAGATCAGCCAATCGTCCAGATACGCCATGACATTCACCCCCTGTAGTCTTAGTTGTTCTAAGATCACTTTGGTCAATTTCGTGAACACTCTGGGGGCTACAGTGAGGCTGAATGGCATCACTTTGAATCTGTATGACTGGCGACCTAGACGGATTCCTAGATACTGGCGAAAATGAGGTTGGATTGGAATGTGCCAATATGCGTCTTTCAAGTCGACAGAAGAGGTGTAGCTGTCCTTTGGCAAGGTATGTCTTATCTGATCTATCGTCAGCATTTTGAATTTGGGACAGTTTATTGCTTTGTTGAGGACAGAGAGGTCCAGAATGACTCTCCTTTCCTGAGAGTCCCTCTTTGGAACACTGAAAAGCCTCCCCTGGAACCTGATAAAGTGGCATTTCTCTATTGTGTCCTTTATTAGCATTTTGTTCACAAATAGGATCGACTCTTTTGTGCTGCGCTGATGAAAGTATTTGTTGCGGAAGGGGCCCTTCCAATCCCAGCGCAGACCTTTGAATACCACTTGATAGGCCCAAGGGGACACTTTCCAGGCTTCCTGGAACCTCTTCAGCCTGCCCCCCACCTGAAATGTCTCACTGGTTGAATTGACCTCTACCACCACCTCGTCTTCCCCTGTTATCTTTCTTCCCTCGAAAGGATCCGCCTCTTCCACGACCGCCTCGAGCCTGCTGGAACTGCCTAAATTGGGATGGTTGAGATGGCAATGCACTACTGCCCTTTAAGGATGGCTGAGAGTGCGGCATAGGGAATTGTTTCTGGGAAGAGGGACCTTGTCCTGGGTCTCGCACAGGAAGAGCTGGTGCTTTAAAAGCCTTCTTATATTGTTGCTGCTTCCTGCGTTTTACCCCCCCTTGGGTCTGCTTCCGGGTCATATCCAAGTAACTCCTCAAATTTGATACCTTGGTGGGTAGCAATATTATTCAGCTTGGTTACTAGGTCCCTAGGCGAAGAGGAGCTCCTTTACTGGCATAGACTTATGGTCAGCAAATTTTAGGGCTTGATGTCTAAGTTTTAATTTGGACGCCGACCAAGCCTCCAGAAGGTGAATGAAGATTGGGCCCACGTTCCGAATTTGTAACCTTGGGAGCACCGAATCTCTTTGTTGGTCACAGCGGTATGCCTGAGATTCCATTAATGTCAAGGTTGTAATGCAGGACATTAATAGTTTCCTCGCCTCAAACTCCTGAACACACAGGGTGTCGGCAAGGTAAGGAGTGTCCGCAAAAAAGCATGAACGGGCATGGTTTGCTAGAAATTTGCCTTTCTTCATCACCTCTGTGAAGCCTGCTAATGGTTTTGTTAGATCGTCCATGGGATCTGGCAGAACTGTTCCAAAGTCCTGGAGTTCCTTTAAAGAGAACTTCGTCCCATGGGCGGCTGACTCTACCCAGTTCTTTTCCCAAGATTTGAACAGTTTATTGGTGATAGATGGGAACTTCTCACCAACTGGTACTTTCCAGGCGGGAAGGTTCCTAGCAAGAATCTGGGTGCCTAGAGCACTACCTCCCAGGTCCTGGCAGATATTAGAAAGGAAGCCCTTCGCCTGATCCTTGGTAAAAATCATGGTTTCCTCCGGTACCATAGCCAGAGTCTTAGGTGTTTGGCATCGAAAGCGAAACTTACTACCTTTGAAGTGGACAAAAGGTTTTGCAAACTCTAACCTAGCTAGAGGGGTGCATACATCACTATCATAGAAGATGCCATCCACCGCTCTAGCTAACCGTGATGCCACCACCCAGGGATTAAACTGCTCTGGCTCGTCCTCCACCACTCTCAAATCTGGGAAATCATCTATATTAATGGGTGGATCTGACACTTGTGCTTGCTCCGGAGTCTGTCCCTGAGCCCCTGTATCCAAAGATTTTGCAAGTTGTAGTTCTATCAACTTGTCCAGCTATGATTCCATTGCAGACATCCTAGCTTCTTGTGCCGCAAACTTTCTCTTAGTAGCAGTTGTGCGGACTGAAACATTATCCTCATCGACGTCCATAGGAGTTGATTTACTATGGATGCTGCGAGGAATCGGTTGATCTATTGGGGATCGAGGCTCAGCATCAGATAGATCCCCCTCATCATCCAGATTTTCAGATTCTCCCAAATCGATTTCATCCCCTGGTATGAAGGGGGGCACCACAGTGGATGCATTAGGATCCACCACGACATCATCAGGTGAGTTCTCATAACCCCTGATCGACTGAATTCTGGCTGTGGGGAAGAGAAAATCTCTTACACCTTTGTCTGGCAAATAGCCAAGAGGACCTTTTGGGCCAATTTTGGAGAAGCCTCTTACCCATGATCTTAAATGTTGTATATTAATATTTGCCATAGAGCCAGAAACAGTGTGATCGCCCGTATGAGCCCACGACAGCCACTCAGTACATATGTCACACCCTTCCGGACTCCAGCATGGATGGTCCGTACCCTGTACACTGCTGGGAGTACACCCCCGACAAAACTCATGCCAAGTCTTGATGGAGTCTATCAGCTTCTTACAGGCGGCATTAGCACACTTATTTGGCAAAGCCTATAAAAGAAAACAATACTATGAAACACCCCTAAAATGTTTAAGGAACTATGTTATATAAGCCATTACATCATGAGAAAAAACGAGCATATAGTTTTTATATTCTCGAATGAGGTGACATTCATTCTACCATCTCTCTTTATATTCTCGAATGTGGTGACAAATGAGGTGACATTCATTCTACCATCTCTCTTTATATTCTCGAATGTGGTGACATTCATTCTACTATCTCGAATGGCTGGATTCATGCCCAGTCGACATCCCTGTTCGAGGCTCGTCTCCAATGGGCGCTAGGCACAAGGGAAAAAAGGGGGTTACTCACTGAGGGAGAGCTACAACTGAAGGGCGATCTATGATCACGAACAAGGAAGTCGAATAGTATTGGGATTATGTCAGTTCTATGACAGAGCAACAGGTAAATCCATGCCATTCGAGTCGAGGGTATCATACACCAAGAATGTGGGCTACCATGTAGGCATAGCCTAGACTGGGGGATCTACGTATATCCGATATAAGACATCGATCGCCCCAGACGAATATCGTTGGCATGAATCGATACTCACGACTTCATTGGTGCATGGCAACAACCTTACAGCTAATAGAACGACATATCTTTGAGTTCATAACTCATTTCTATATTACACTATTCGACATAAAAGAGCTACTATTACGAATCAATTCGACATAAAAAAGTTACTATTTCGAATCAATTCGTCATGAGAAAAGCTACTATTTCGAAATAATTCGACTTGAGGTATTTGGTAACTCGACTGGGAGCCAGTGTATCATATGCGATTTTCGTTTTAAACGATTCTGAGTCGAAGGTTTCGATTAGAGCTTCGATGGAACCTTCTAGAATGTTCCAGAAGCGCATCACTTTTCCACACTGACAATGGGACATAAATCGGAGGTTTTACACGAAAAACTCTATCAAAATGTCCAAAACATAGTCAAGTCACACAGACAACACTAAAAGGAATTACTCCAAGTACCGAAAGCGGCTATCATCCGCCTCGTAAAACCTAAAAGTAGCAAAGGTTAGCCTAACTTTAGCGCTAGCACTAGCGTTGGGGCTATCGTAAATTTCATAACAAGCAGGTTTATATAAACTTTCCAAGCATGTTTAACAGTTCACGCTAGGGTTTTTTGACATGCTGAATCTAAAAATCCTACCCTAACCTATGCTTTTCGCTTTAATTAAGGCAGAATCCTAGCCTACATACGGGTAGCGGTATGACGCTCCCGAGCCATCATTTCGGACACTAAAAAATATATGAAAATATTAGTTAAGCAGGACTAAATTTTGTGACTGTGGTAGGGCAGGTACTTATCTTATTCCCCGTTGACTGGGATGAAGACTCCATGCTAGAAAGTTGATAATCCTTCAAATTACGCCGGAAAAGATTTTACCACACACACCAAAAAGCGCGGCTAGAAAAACATTGGGTTGACAACATGCGCATGCGGAGTAGATGCGTAGTCGCGTTTTGACCCGATTCATTCGAACTAGCCACGGAAGCGCAAATGGAAAGGTGTAACCAATGGAGATGTTTAGCCATGAATTGATTCATCAATGCGGCGGATAGGGGGTCAAAGTGCAGACCCCATCGAGACCTGATATCCTATCACAATAGTGACAAGCTTCCGTTAACCGGAATGAATACGTGCCAACCCTGTGCTATAAGTTCTCTGATAAGGGATTTAGCCGGGGTGCTGCCTAAGGCAGATGTAACTGCATGAGGCTCTCGCGGCTCCCTTTGACTAAAAAAGACTGTTTGCCAAAATTCCTCCCCCACATTTCAGGTTAACGACTCAAAAGCATTGAGAAGGTGCCAAATGGCATATTCAGCTAAATCAAAAGGGACATACAGTATTTAACTAGTTAGGGTTCATCATTCACCACCTTGCTATTATTCAATGTTGTTTAACCTGGTGGATATGGGAATCTGTCAACAACTGTTTGTACAGTGTGGTTTGGACATTCCTTTGGAAATTTTAGATGATATACAATTCTTTAGGTCTTTCAAACTTTGTCCTGTAATTTTATTACTTTAATAATATGCAGCTAATTAAAAATACTGTATAATAATTCTCTCAGCCTCTCTTCTACATTTGGTCAGCTTACTGAGATAAATCTCTGGTAGAAGCAGACATCCACATCGGAGAACAGTATCCTGGTAAAGGAAGGGCAAATGGCCTAAAACAGGTTGCACTGATTTTATCACTGTTAAAAACGTATAAGACTTTATGTACAATACCTAACTTACGTTGGGCATTTGGTGACACTTCGTAAGATGTTTCTCAAAAGTAAGACATGCACAAAAGTTACACCAAGTATTTTAACTATACTTGGTGCTCTTTCAAACTCACTCAGCATCAGACTCACTCAGCAGAGTCCCATCCATTTATATAGGAGGATGGGGTGAAAAATCGGTACACAATCTACTAATCAATAGTGTTTTCCATTTACTGGAGTTCAGCCTCATATCCAACGAACTACACCATTCATTAATCCACTCCATGTCACAACTGAGACTAAAGGCAGCATCATTTCTCATAAGTGGAGGCTTTACTAAACCCACATGTGTTTCATCATAGGCATACTGAACAATCTTGTTAACCAGGTGAACAACCATATCAATTGTATACACTAAAAATAACAGTAGACCACAAACACTCAATCCAAGATTCTGAAGTTTATAAGTGCCTTATGATTTACTAAATCGAAGGCAGCACCTTTTTGAATTACTCTACACTCAAAACCTTTGTCAAGGTTCTCTTGCAAATGGTATGTCAAATCTGAAAGAGCATCGCTGGTACCTTTTGGATTCCACATAATTGCATAGTGGCTTTAAAGTAAATTTTTCTGCAACTTTGGAGAGCTCAGGGAGAATAAAAATTGGCCTGTAGTGCTGCTGTCTGCAGATATGCCACTCTTTGAAACAGGCACTATATTACTAAGCTTGTGCTCTTCAGCCAGGATACAACATCAACGTACATATTTATAGAATTTAATAATCTTGAAGACAACACACTAGAAACCTTTTTAAAATACAAAAGGAAAAACTGTCAGGATCTTCTCCAACCCAGCTATCAAGATTATCAACAATTCTTGTAACATCCCAAGAGCAAAAATGCATATATATAGTATTGAGAAAATAGGTTCAGGATGAAAAGTGTCATCGAGAGGGACATCCTCAGCTGATTGCTTGGCCTCAAAAACTTGATGCCAATTAGGGCCAATAACCAATTCTACCATCAACTGTTAGTAGTGGTGGAACAAAAGACAAGCCTGACTTTAAGATAGAAGATGACAATTTGGCCCACCACAGATGAGGGTGAGTAATTCCTTCAAGTTTCCTCTTCAAGGAATTACTGTTATTTCTCTCAGCTAAGTAGTAAATTCTATTTGCAGTATGGCGTGAATCAAGAAAAGCAATGTAATTTTCAGTGAGAACGATTTTGTCTACCTGCGTTGAATTTGGTCTGTTTGTCATGGTAAGCTTGTCTACATGAATCTTCAAACCAGGGCTGGTCGTTTGTCCTAATCTTGATAACTTTTCTAGAGACATACCTTACTAAAATAGGGATCGGCCTTTCATTTAATTTCTTCTTGGGATCTGGATTATTGTATCAATGAACAGCAAATCTAACAAATACTTTCATATACTGTATCCACAATTATCCCAACACTAAATAATACACTACATATATACAGTAATGATGTAATCAAACTAGGGAAATGTGTAATTATTCATACACTAAATAACATACTGTACTGTACATCAAAATGATGTTATCAAACTAGAAAAATTTGTAGTTATTTAAATAACAAATAACATACTGTACATGAAAATAATGTAATTAAACTATAAAACTTTGCAATTATTCAAACACTAAATAACATACTGTGCATCAAAATAATGTAATCATACCAGAAAAATTTGTATTTATTCAGAACTAAATACAGTACTGTAACATACACCACAACAATTGTAAGCAAACTAGAAAACTTTCTCATCATCTAACTAAATAACATACTGTACTGTACATTAAAATAATATATTGAAACTAGGAAAATTTGTAATTATTCAAACAATAAATAACATACTTTACATCAAAACAATGTAATCAAACTAGAACAATTTCTACATATACAGGAATATATATGAAAAAAACATGTTCCTTAATGGTGTTTTCAGTTTTCAGCCAAGACTTTTCTAGCTGCCACCATAAGAGCTTCTACGTCGTCGCCACATCTTGCAATGAACATCTGGGCTTTATTGGCCAGCAAGGCCCACTCATCTTTTTCAGCAGAGTATTTCGTCTCCAAAAAGGCAAGAACCACTGAAGTGGCCCAGGATGTTTCATTCTGGAAGACACAATCACAAATAAGAAAAACTAATTTCAGTTACGTCATATAAGGTTCAATACTGCATGTCTACTGCTCTGGTAAATGAAGCAGCTAACTTCATTTCATTTTTAGTTAGAGTTTTCTAAGACTAAAAGTAAAGATGATATTTTGAAAGATATTTATACAACTAACAGGTAGTAGCACACCTTCATTAAATGATGTGGACATCATTTATTTATTTGTATAATCTCACTGACACTAGTATTTTGTGAAAAGATTGCTGCTGTTTGCATCACTTGTTAACAGAAGCATCAAGATCTTCATGTTTTGAAGGTCTTTCCTCCCTTCAACTCCCTAGTTGTACTCCAACAACTGGTGTTCTATATCCCTAGCATACTCACAAAGCTTGTTTGGCTTTTTCTTTCAATTTTGTAAAATGTTGTCTCCTTAATGCTGAACTCCTCACACACGAGGAATATTGAAACAACCATCACTCCTTTCCCGTACGTTAAGCTTATTGCTTTATGGCTTTATTTTCTTTAATCATATGGTGTTTCCTAGCCATTATTTCCAGATATTGTGATAACCTGTCTAAAGGAAAATAACACAATGAAAATACACCCTGTGATTAGCGGAGCAAATGCACAGGCTTACTACACAATGTCTAACCACTGACTCTAGGTCAGTGAGATATAACTAGACTTGCTCAGCAAAATCACTGCTCAGTTAATATTGTTCTTTAGAGGATCATTATATTGACGTTTCAGTGTACCACATTTTCACAAGTATCAGTCACTATCTAGTCCTAAAAAGAGCACTTGGCAACCATGATCATCAACTTTGACTTTTGTTACTGTTATTTGATGATATACCTTTAATCTACAAGCAGTGGACACATGGTTGTATACATACCTTTGTTACTTATTTATATAAAATCAACCACTAGATTAATCAGATATATTCCATCTAATTTTCAGTCATGTACAAACACAATATAGAACAATAAACACAAATGCAGAAAGTAATGTCCATACTTTGTATGTAGTTGCACCAGCAAGAAGCAAGTGAGGCAGTGATGTGATCTTTACCGCATCCTCCAGAGTCCAGGATCCATCAAACTTCTGAAGACTAACCACAGACATAAGGTTTTTTCCACAGTCCACTGGAGAATGTCCCTCACTTACAGATTCTGCTTCCTCACCCATATCACCATCCGCATCCCTCTCTGCCTGCACCGATGAAAATCCAGATTTAGCTTATGAAGCCTAATATTAACATTTGCTTGGATAGATTTTAATAAAAATTTTGTGAACTTATTTTTATCTGTGGAAAATATACAGTTTGTGCAATTATCATACTACTAGATATAGCAAGCAATTACTAATTCATGATAAGTTTAAAATTTATATCCTGCTTTCACTGCTTTCTTATCTGGAGAAAGAAAAAGCCTTCTATCATACAGTCTTGTAAAAGTTTAGTTCGAATGACGTAGCTTAGTTTGTTTACGTTTGATAATGTAAACCATTTTCAGGGACTTGACGATACCAATGATTGTTATATAATTCCTCAACCTATAATCTGGCCATGGTCCAGGTCCTGCATCTTAGAAATCTTTATTGAAGTGTTAAAGTGTCAGCATAGTGTGCTTACTATACTTCAGAGTTAAATACAGAGATCATTAATAGTAATACTATTTATGCCGTTTGTATCAAACTGTTTCTATTTGTCCCACAAGCACAATTCATGTGGTTTCTACAAAAAAGGCTCAATTATAACCCCAATTCAACATTTATATTTAAAGCATTTATATGGCAAATTCTGACAAAGTTTTTCAAAATGAAGCTTTCAAGTACTTTCATTACTTTTAAGCCTAATCCTCAAGAAAATCCTTAGCTTATATGGACCTCTAGAATTAAAATGCACATTACATTTACTGTATTATATAGTGTTGTAGCTTCTGCAGGTAGAAAGGTTCAAGTTAATTTTCTATCCCCTGACTAATTTTTATCAAAAGATATTGCAAAAGACCTAAAGTGAAAGAATCAAACACTGCTAACCTAAACGAGAATAAGAATAGATTCAACTTCTAAATGCAGTAGATGTTAGCATTTCTGGAGCCAACTTGGCATTAGCTGATGGAAAACAGAAATCTCCTCAAACTGTTACCAAACTTTATCAAAACTTAGTGGCTAACTAGCTTCTGAAATTCTGATGATATTCAAGTTTAAAAGTCTAAAAATTACAATCCCAATCAGAAGTTCTGGGATAATACATATAATTTACCATAGCAGTTGCAATATACACAGGATTTAAAATGGGGGAAAAACATCAACAGATCCATATTCCCCCTGCCCTTGGCTTTTATACAAGTTAAATAGGATATCTAGAACTATAAAGTATTGGACAACACATCAAAGAATCTATTCTTTCTACTGCTGTAGAAATAATAGTGAATATCTAATACTATACTGTACTGTATATGGTGAACATGAAACCTCACTTTCAAACCAATCCATCAATCTGTTAAACTTGAGGTATTCCTTTACAAATTGTACTGGGAAGCAATACAAGACAAATAACATGTTTGTGTTTATGGAAGCAAGCAGAAAAAATGTTTTTATTGTTCTGACATAGTAAACATTCTAGCCTTTTCAAAATTACCTTCCTCAGAAAAAAAAATAACTAACAACAAAACACTTGGACATGAAATATCTTGTAGAGAATGAATTTAAAAACTTTTCTAAAACTTTTAAAGGCTAAACATTAACCATAGTGACATACAATTACCCTTGATTTGATAGGTGATTCTTTGTTAAAATATATCTTCTTTCTCATCTTCTTCAGCTGAAAATAAAACATACTTCAGTTAACCATTTTCATTTGAAAGGTTAATTTTTCAGATGAGAACTTTTAACTGTACAGACTTCAAATCAGGATGAATATAGCAAATTTGAAATACGCAGCGCTTAAAGATGCCAAAATTGACCCTCTTAATATATTATTTATTGAGTCGGATAAAAGAGAATCTACCCTCAGGCAGTATGACTCGGCAGTTAAGAAATTAGCCTTGTTTCTGAGAGAATCAAATGCTCATGAGATGACCACGAACCTAGCAATCTCTTTCTTTAGGTCATTATTCGAGAAGGGTCTGGCTCCTAGTACCGTTACTACAACTAAATCTGCTTTAAAAAGAATATTTTTACATGGCTTTAATATTAATCTTTCAGACTCATATTTTTCATCTATTCCTAGAGCATGTGCGCGCCTTAGACCAGCAACCCGTCCACACACGGTCTCCTGGTACTTAAATGATCTTAGGTTGGCATCAGACACTGATAATCTTTCATGTTCATATCCGAGTCTGCTAAGGAAAACTCTGTTCTTAGTAAGTCTAGCCTCAGGGGCTAGAATTTCTGAACTGTCTGCTCTTTCTAGAGAATCTAATCATGTTGATTTCCTCCCGTCAGGTGAACTTCTGTTATCACCAGATCCTAGTTTTTTAGCAAAGAACGAAGACCCGCAGAATAGGTGGTCTCCTTGGAAGATTGTCCCTCTTCCACAAGATTTATCTCTTTGCCCAGTCAATACTTTAAGGGCTTACTTAGATAGGACCTCTAATAGAACTTCGGGTCCCCTTTTTGTTAGGGAAGGGGGGGGCAATATCTCACTCAAAGCCATCAGACAGCAAATTCTTTATTTCATTAAGCAAGCAAATCCGGAATCAGTACCTAAGGTCCATGATGTTCGTGCCGTGGCCACTTCTACTAACTTTTTTCATTATATGAATTTTGATGAACTTAAGAAATATACGGGTTGGAAATCACCAAAAGTATTTAAACGCCACTATCTTAAGTCTTTAGAGGCCCTTAAATTTTCCACAGTTGCAGTGGGTGGTGTGGTCCCACCTGGTCCAACTCAAGTTTAGTTTATATGAATTTAATCCCTGACCCCGTCTCACCTGCTTGCCCTGCGTCTTCCATTGGGTCAGTTCTGCCCCTTAGCCTAGCCCATTTATTTCCACAATGCCTCATTGTCATTTATTTTATTAGCCTTAAGTATACTAGTTGGATTAATACCTAGTATTCAAACATTTTTATCTGAGTACCTCAAAATTTTACTGTGTATTTATGAAATTTTTTACCTGTGTGCCTCTGAATCCTATTATTGTGATAATGTTTGAATTGTCTGTATTAAAACACAGTGAAGTTTTCTTTAAATGTTTTATTTTAACTCCGTTTGTGTACTCTCTGAGGCGGGCCACCAAGCTCTCGTATAGTTAATTCTCTGTTACTATTTCACTGGCTGACACAGGTCGACCCAGAAAAGGGATTTTGACAAAGGAAAAATCTATTTCTGGGGGAAGACCTGTGTCACCCAGTGACCCACCCCTCGTTTTTTCCCCCCCGGGTGAAATACTCAGCTTGGTAGAGGCTAAATTTGGAATGACGTGTCAGTCTCGTGATGACGCCTACTTGGCGGTCAGGTGAGTATTCCGAGTTACAGGTTTGTAACGGCTCATCCAATTTGGATCTTTGAGAATTGAGAAGTCTATTGGACGAAGGCCTGTGGAAGCGTAATAGCTCACCCCCAGTATATACCGACATCTGTATGAGATGTTCAAACTGGAGGTAGTAACTCCAGCATCCTACATAGCTTTTTTCTCTGGTATATATAACAGTCTTAAACCTAGAAATGTGCTAATTGGAACCAATTTCACTGGCTGACACAGGTCTTCCCCCAGAAATAGATTTTTCCTTTGTCAAAATCCCTTTTTTAGGTAATTTGTATTTTTCATAACATACAAACCTCAAGCTCTTTACATGGGGGATTCAGCTTTCAACTGTGATCTGGAATGGTTGATAAACTTTCAAATAAGTTCATTAACTACTGACAGGTGGGGGAAGCCTTGCCCACCTGTTGGTATGCACTCCACTTTGCCTTCTGGCCAAGGTGCTAGAGTTTTCACTAACTAATCCTCCCTGTAGTAACTTTCTATGATGGACTTTAGGTCACCATGCCGCCCCTGCCACAAGCCCTGCAGTGGAGGGGGGATTGCAACAAGATCTCTTGATGTTCTGTCACAGAGTGGAGAGGGCCATGGCAAACGTCTTGGCATTGGAACCTCCTGACTTGGCCCCAGAGCCATTGGATGTTTCAGCCTCTCTCATGAGCCCCGAGTTGAAGAGGGGCAAGATGGAACCTCTAATCACCCAGATTAGAAGCAAGGAGATGCTGGGGCTTCTCACTGATCAGAACATTATTGTCTCAACTCTGCCTGTGTACCTGCAGGAAAAACAGGGGGACCACCACTGAAGACCCCCACTTATCTAAAATGGGTCAATTATCTGGACTTGCAAGTGACTAACCCTTGCAGACCAAAAAGACGAAAACAACACGGTTGCTAATGAAAATGCAGCTGTTCCATTCTTGACATAAACCAACCCCCAAACAAAAATTTATACATGTCTAGGAAAAATCCAGTAGAATTTTCTCTATAGGATTTTCTCTATATGTATCTCATTAACTGATGGATTTGATACCCTAAACACAAAATTATCTATACATGTCTAGGAAAATTCTAGCTGAATTTCCTCAAAAAGTATTTATTTACTTATGAGTTTGATACCTCTTACACAAGTGTATGTATGCATGACAAGGAAAATTCTAGCCTAATTTCCTTAAGAGCATCTCATTAAGTGGTGGGTTTAATATCTCCTAACAAAAAGTATTTATGCATATCAAAGAGACTTCTTGTCAAGTTGCTCAAATGACCAACTCTATTCTGATGTATGCCTCCACCTCCCTATCAGCTCTACCTTGAAGTGTCCCCCCCCAACTTTGCCACTCACCCCCTGTCCTGACTCTCAACTGCCAAAGTGTCTCTGTCCCTCTTTCTCTCTCCCTCTAACTCTACTCTCGAACTTGGCAGGGAGGGGGTAGGCAGGAGGCCTCACCAAATTCATAGGCCTTAGCTACTCTCACTCCCTACCCCTACTCATTGATGTTGGGGGAAGGTGGAGAGATCACCAGCAGGAAACTCACTTGGACCACCTTACAAATCAAGAGCACAGACAAACGAGGTCTGTCACAATGAACAGAGAAAGCACACTAAAGACCCTGTGCCCAAAAATCTAACAAATCTGTTATGTCTTTACTCACTTGACTGCTGGAGAGGTGAATGCACAGAAGGGTAACTGCGTGCAATGGAAAACACGGGAATAATCAAGCACATGAGGCATGCATAAAACAGGTTTTGACATAGGAAAAACCTATTTTTGGTAGTCGCTGTTGAGACCTCAAAGGAGTTACTTTCCATCGTCTACCAGAGCTCCATGGTGACCAAACTAATATCTAATTTAGTTGGTCTTTTGGCCAGGTATTGTGTCGCAATGATTAACATTATAACACATGATGGAATATATGTAACCCCCCCTTGGAAACAGACTCAATATTCCGTGTAGGAATACTACGTAACGTACCGATTTGCGGTCTAACTCCAGAAGGCAATGGAATTTCGACCCTGTTCTCTCTCTCCCTGAACACTCCCCCTTAGGTCCCACACACCTTCTTTTTCTCTCAGCGAGTATTTCACACGCCCCTCTCTCTCTCTCTCTCGAATCTCACAAAGATCTCTCTCTCTCTCTCTCTCTCGGCATTCGCCTCACGCATTCTCTTTCTCTTGCATTCCACATTAGAGAAATGAAATGGATCATCTAAGGAAACGCAATCTTTCCTACAAAAATAGATTTATTATTTAAAGCAACCCAACAAGTAATGAATAAACAAAGCAAAGATTGAAATGCATCATAAATGAAATTATCAAGTAAAAAAACATCTAACTCAAGATTTAGTCTCAGTCCAACTAAAAATCTGATTGTGGCTAATAGCCTGCAAATTCAAAAACTCTCACATACTCTATCTTAGACATTGTAAGGTCTAGTCTCGAAAAGTCTACCACATAAAATAACAGACATTGCAAAGGTTTTACAATGTACTCTCTATGATCACACAACCATGATAACCTCATGTCCTCTCACTATGTTCTCACCACCGACAATGTCATTTCACCACCACCAAAGACATCTGTCGAAAGAATTAAGCAAGTGCAAAACATAATAATGAAAAGTCTAAAATGCATGAGTATATACTGGAAAAATAGAACACAATAAAATGGAATATTGAAATGGTAATATAGAGGGATGAATAAATTTGTTTGTATTTAGCATTTCCCAACGTTTTGAGAGAGAGAGAGAGAGAGAGAGAGAGAGAGAGAGAGAGAGAGAGAGAGAGAGAGAGAGAGAGAGAGAGTGTAATTGTCGTTGTGAGTGGTTCGGTTGTTGGAGTTCGTTTTACGGCGCTGTCTGTCTGTCTGTCGGTCTGTCGGGAGTTTTTTGGTTTTGGGGAAGTCTTGAGTCAGAGCTAGTGCTGGTCTGTCGTTTGGTTTTGGACAGTTTTTTTGTGTGCTGATGCAAAGTTGTTGTTTTCCCTTGTTAGTGTGCTGTTCTTGTTGCTGTATGTTCGTGAGTCGTGTGTTTTTCTGTTTTGGTTTGGTTTGTGTGGTTTTGTGTGCTGTGTTGGCGACCGTGGACGCCTTACTCCATCTTCCAGCAACCGAGGACCAGGGTGAGTGTTGAGTGTTGTTTTGTTTGTGGGTTAGAATTCTGCCACATAGTATTTGGCGCCCAACGTGGGGCAGCTGGTATTGCAGCTGCAAGTGAGATTGGTGGCTGGTAGTGTGACTGAAGAGAAGGATGGAAGAGGAACTGGTAAGGTTGAGAGAGGATAATACGTGGTTGAGGGGTGAGAATGAGAGATTGAGGAGTCAGTTGGAGGAGGTGGAGGGAATGCTAAGAAGTGCAAAAGAAGAAATGAAAGGGGAGATGAAAGAGTCAGAAGAGAGAATGGAAGAGAGGATGGATAAACAGTTGGAGGGAATGATGAAAAGTGTGGAAGAAATGATGAAAGGTAGGTTCAAGGGTGGTTTTGGAGAAGGGGCTGTTGGAGGCAGGTCTTCTGGAATGTGTGAAGGGGCAAGAGAGAAAGAAAAGGAGGAAGAAGTGAATGGAAGCGTGAGTGATGAAAGTGATGTGGAAATAGGAAGTAAGAAACGAGAGAATGAAAGGCAGGGTAAGGAAAAGGGGAATGAAAAGCAAGGGAAGGAATGTAGGGAAAGTAAGGATAAGTCAGGGGAGGAAAAAGGGAAGAAGGGAAAGGGAAAGGAAATTGGTAAGAAGGGTAAGGAAGTGGGAAAGGCAGGAAAGAAGGGAGAGGGTGAAGGCAGTAGTGATAGTGAGGTGGATGGAGGCGAGTGGATAAAAGTGGATAAAAAGAGGGGGAAGAGGAGTGTAATGAGTAAGATGAATGTAAGTGCGGAAGTGGACTCTTTGTATTCGGAAGAGGGTATGAAAGGACAGAGTGAAAGTGGCGCAAGTGAGAGTGAAAGTGAGAAAGAAGTGAGAAAGGCTATGTATGTGAGGGAGGTACCCGGTGTGAAAGGTATAATGAGTATGGAAGTAGGGATGTGCATGATTTCTTTAGGAGTATGAAAGGTTTTGTCAGGATAAGTATGGGGAAAGTAAGAGAGTGTGGGCAATGAGAATTAGGAGAATATTTGACTGGGTTTTTGCTTGATATGTATAGGGTTATTATGAGTGTGGGGATGTTGAGTATGACAAGGTGAAAGCTAGACTAGTTGAGCAAGTTGAGGCGTATGAAAGCGAGTGTTAAGTATAAGAGGAAGAATGAATTTGATGAGGCAAGAATGAAAGCTGGGAAACCTTGTCACTGTATGCTTGTAGGCTGAGACGTTGGCAAGGAAGAAGTTTGGGGATGATGGGATAGATGAATGTAAGGAGTTAGTACGGAAGTTGTTAGGGACAGTGCCAGATGGAGTTAGAGAATTTGTGAACTTGAAGCGGAAGGAGAAGAAAAGATGGACGAATGAAAGGTTGACTTGGGGAGAAATTTTGGAAATTGTAGAAGATTATGAGCTTGACAGGGTTATAAAAGAGAGTAGAAGTGTAAGTGTTAGGGCTGGGGTAGATGAGAGAGTACCAGAGTTTGGAAGCTTTAGGATGCAGTGTTGAGGGGCCCAATGAGAATGGCCGATAGTGTAATAGATAGGAGTGTAAGAGCAAGTAATGTGGAGGTGCCAGTGAGGATGAATGATGGGTTTGTGGGGGGAACAACGGGTTGGACGGGTTAGGGAAAGTAGTGTACAAAAGGGAAGGTCGGTGAGTGGAAGTCGAGCTAAGTGTTTTAGATGTGGAAAGGTAGGACATACAAAGAATGAGTGTAGGTGGGCTTTGGGAGCGTGTTTCGGGTGTGGGCAACCGGGACATTTGGTAAGGAGTGTACGAAAGATAGGGGATTAAATGCTACAGGTGCGGACAGGTGGGTCATATTGCTAATGGTTGTAGGGTACCCGAGTGAATGTAATATGTGGCAACTGTGGTAAGAATGGGCATTATGCGAGAATGTGTTCAGAACCGAGAGCGGGCGTGATGAATGTGGAATGGAAGGGCATGTATCAAGTGTATGTAGACGAAAGAGGGTGACTGTGACAGCGAATTCGGGAAACTGAGTGTGAAGGGGGTTCAAATGGGTGGATCCTCCAGGATGCAAGCGGTGCATGTGATGCATGTACGTGAGGGGTTGTTGCATGAGGATCAGCAATTTGTTTTGATAGAGTATGGTAGGAGACGTAAGAAAGGGAAGAACGTAAGTGAACGGAATGGTCGTAAGTTGTGTGATAGGGGTGTGAGTGCCAAAGTGAAAATGAGTGATAAAACGTGTAATACAGATGAATGGGATGGTATGAATAGAACGTATAGCTGCTGCACAATGGTGCACAACCGGCGGCCCGTGGGCCGCATGCGGCCCCCAGTGAAGCACATGGCGGCCCTCGAAGTTATCATAGAAAACACAATATATCACTCTCTGTACAGTAAAAGAAAATAATAAATATAAACATATTACTCTGTCTTATGATATAATTACAAATAGTAAAATGTACTATATATAACACACACACACACACACACATACATATGTATGTATGTATGTATATGTGTCATATGCATATATATATATATATATATATATATATATATATATATATATATATATATATATATATATATATATATATATATATATATATATATATTATATATATATATATATATATATATTATATATATATATATATATATATATATATATATATATATATATATATATATATATATATATATATATATATATATATATATATATATATATATATGTATATATATATATAAATATATATATATATATATATATATATATATATATATATATATATATATATATATATATATATATTATATATATGTATGTATGTATTATTCTTTGTGTTTTCTTGTTATTGTTGAATTATCTCGTTATCTATAATCAGTTCATTCACTAAATTCATAATTTCATCACCATCCTCGAACATTAAAAGAAAGTGAGATAAGAGGTGAACGCGCATGGCTTGTAGACAGCCATACGCTGCTCACCCTCGTAGACCGTTGTCTCAGACAGGAGTAACCTCGTTGTTGTGAAGGGAAGGTAACCACCTGAAGTTATATCTAAATTAATATTTATCATAATTTTGAATACTATTCTCTTTTTAAACAGATGCGAAACCTGTTTTTTTGTTTTTCTTGTTTTTCTTTTTTATTGTATTTTACATTCATAATTATGGTTTCCTAATACATCTAAATTCCAGTTTAAAAAGTTTGTAAAATGATTATTTGGCAACCTTCCAAGTTAGCCAATTTGTCTGAGCTGATAGTTTCTTTGCAGTCTAAAATAGAGATATTGCTACAAGGCCAGGCATTTATCATTGTAGTGTTTTCAGATTAATTTTGCTTAGCTACTATGGCTTCTGGTACTTCTGTGGACAAAACTAAAGTCGAAAAAGAAAGCTTGAAGATGAACATAGAAAATTTCAAGAAATATGGACAGATAAATATTTCTTTGTGGAAAACAGTGAAAAAAAAATCATTTGCTTGATATGCCAGAATAGTGTGGCCGTTTGTAAGGAATACAATTTGCAAAGGCATTATCTGACAAAGCACAAGCCTTATGAAAAATTTGTTGGTGAACTAAGAAAGCAAAAATTAAATCACTAATGCAAGGTTTTCATGTGCAGAAAAATATGTTTATTCAGAAAAATAAAGAGGCACAGGACGTAACAGAAGTGAGTTATGAAATTGCAAACCTGATTGCTAAACATTCCAAGGCATTTTCAGAGGGGGATTTCATTAAAAAGTGTATTCTACTTGCTGCTCAAAAACTTTCTCCAGATGTTTTGAAAAAGTTTGAGAATATCAGTTTGAATCGTATGACAGTGCAACGTCGTATTGTTGATTTGTCGGGTGATATAGTAGACCAGTTGAAGGAGAAAAGTAAACAATTTGTGTACTTCTCCTAGCCACTGATGAATCTACTGATGTTACATCTACGGCTCAGCTACTTGTATTTGTACGTGGTGTGACAGAGGACTTTTCTATTCATGAGGAACTCGTAGGGCTCAGTTCATTGAAGGGCAGACAACTGGTAGTGATTTACTTAATGGACTTTTAGAACAAATTTCAGTAATTGAGTTAGATTTGGACAAGTTAGTAGGAATATCAACTGATGGGGCTCCTGCAATGATAGGCAAGCAGAATGGATTGGTGCAGCTATTGATTAAACGCCTTGAGAGCGAAAATATGAACTGAAACAATTTCATTGCATAATACATCAACAAAATTTGTGTGGAAAAGAACTGGACTTTGATCATGTAATGAAAGTTGTAGTTTCTACAGTCAATTTTATCAAGTCACGCTCAGCTTTGCATCACCGGTAATTCAAGCAATTTCTTGATGAAATTGAAGCAGAATATGGCGATTTAGTGTTTTTCACTCAAGTAAGGTGGTTAAAGGGGAAATACGCTGAAAAGATTTATCAGTCTTCTGGATGAAATTGAGATATTTCTTAATGAAAAGAATAAGATGGTACCAGAACTTACAAATGCTGACTGGCTTTGTGATTTGTCATTTCTTGTAGATCTCACAAGTCATTTAAATAACTTGAATCATAAACTTCAGGGGAATAACCAACTTATTTCTCAGCTAGCCAATTATGTGACAGCTTTGAACAAAAACTAAAATTGTTTCAGTTACAGATAGTTAAAGGAGAGTTAGGACACTTCCCAAATTACAAACTTATGTGTGAGAAACACAAAGTATGCAATAGACATGAATATTATGCAGCAAAATTAGGAAAACTTTTGGAGGCCTTTGAGAGCCGATTTGAGGACCTAAAGAAAGAAGTCAATGATTTGAAGTTGTTCAGCAACCCCTTTTCTGTATCTCCTGATGAAGTAGAATTCGAAGCACAAATTGAACTGATTGATCTTCAGAATAATGACAGCCTTCGTACCAAGTATAATGAAGGGGACTTGCTCAACTTTTATAATTGCTTGGCCAAAGATCAGTTTCCTTATTTGAGAAACAAAGCTGCTATTTATGCAAGCTTATTTGGCTCTACCTACATATGTGAACAAACATTTAGTCTGCTCAACCAGACCAAGTCAAATATTCATAGCAGGCTAAGTGATCAAAATCTGCACTCTGTTTTAAGACTGGCAACCACAAATTTCCATCCTAACATAAAAAACTTGTACATGAATCTCAGTGTCAAAAAATCTCATTAAAACAAAACAGGTGAGCAACTGTGTTTTTTTATCTTTAAACATTCTACAAACTATTTATCATTTCATGTAAAATCTAGTCTAGTGGCCCTCGACTAGATATATGTTTGATGATGTGGCCCGAGTAGCTCAAAAGGTTGTGCACCCCTGGAATCTCATACTATAGCATATGCGGGTTTGATATAACTGAGTTGACTGAACGTGTAGGGGTTAGTGAACGGTTGGAGGTAAGCGAAAGTGTAAGAGTAAGAGAGCGTAGCAGTAATATACGAGTGATTGAAAGCATGAATGAATCGTTGCAAGAATTGGAAAGGTCAATGAGCGAATGGGATGGGTTAGTTGAAGAATTGGGGGAGGTATTCGGGAACGAGTTAGAGGGTATAGATGAGATTGTGGATGAAATTGAGAGTGGTAATAGTGAAGAAGATAGCGTGAATCTGAGAGAGAATGGAGGAGAAGATGTGAGTTTGAATGTTGCTAGAAGAGAGAATGATTCTGAGAGAATGATTGCATGCCCGCAAACGCGATCTAGAGGACCTGCAGATTTTGAGAGAATGATTGCGTGCCCGCAAACGCGATCTAGAGGACCTGCTAGTGAGCATCCGTGGGTGTTGCGTAAGGCGATTTGAAAGAGGTGTGAAAGGTGTTGGTTGGGAAATGCTAAAAGGGGGGAGAAATATAGAGGGATGAATAAATTTGTTTGTATTTAGCATTTCCCAACGTTTTGTGAGAGAGAGAGAGAGAGAGAGAGAGAGAGAGAGAGAGAGAGAGAGAGAGAGAGAGAGAGAGAGAGAGAGAGAGAGAGAGAGAGTAATTGTCGTTGTGAGTGGTTCGGTTGTTGGAGTTCGTTTTACGGCGCTGTCTGTCTGTCTGTCGGTCTGTCGGGAGTTTTTCGGTTTTGGGGAAGTCTTGAGTCAGAGCTAGTGCTGGTCTGTCGTTTGGTTTTGGACAGTTTTTGTGTGCTGATGCAAAGTTGTTGTTTTCCCTTGTTAGTGTGCTGTTCTTGTTGCTGTATGTTCATGAGTCGTGTGTTTTTCTGTTTTGGTTTGGTTTGTGTGGTTTTGTGTGCTGTGTTGGCAACCGTGGACGCCTTACTCCATCTTCCAGCAACCGAGGACCAGGGTGAGTGTTGAGTGTTGTTTTGTTTGTGGGTTAGAATTCCGCCACAGTAAAAGGCTACGTTCACTTCCCACACAAGTTCAAAAATGTCTTGAAACATGGTAAAAAAACAAAAGTCCACAATTCACACAGAAAAACGAAGAGTCTGAACTATACCTTATTCTGCCAATTCTAAGAGATTGCAACACTCAAAGATAATGTCTTGACGATCTCGCTCTAGCTCCGCTAATGAACGATCGAACAATTTTTGGGCAGAATTAGACACAAAATCTAGATTTTCTAACGTACGAACTCATGTACCCATGTACCAACTCATTCATATGACTCGCATACCAGAGCCAATATTGTGGGTTCATCAGGTTAACTGCAGATGTAACGAAGTATTTGCTGAGTACAACGATTCTGCAACTGACGGCTTGACCCACTACCATTTCACAGCTCTTTTTCTTTCATCACATCTCAAACCACAGTAATGTTAAAGCGGCCATATTTTTCTGAAATATATATAATGGACTCAAAGATAAGAGGGCACTTTCCCTAATCTTCAGCGAAGCTGAACCCAGTTTTTCCAATGTCAATTAACCTGCAAGAAAGAGAAGTGACTATTGCTCATGCGCATCCGCCCTCTTGTTTACAACCGGGCCGTTAAAAGACCAAGGAGCCATTACTCTCTGTTGGTCAATGCAGGTTGATCCCTTTGCCCAAATCCCATGCCTTTTCGTCAGGGAAGTGGGAGGGTTTTGAGGACTCAACAGCGACTACCAAAAATAAGTTTTTCCTACGTTAAAACCTGTTTTTTGATAGCGTAGTCGCTGTTTCGTCCTTAAAGGAGCTTTACAAAAGAAATTGACAGGTGACGAAAAAAGGCTTAAGCTCTCGCTTTTTAATCCCAACACCCCAAAGGAAATAACATTTCCAGTCCAAGGTCAAGCCACAGAGTTCAAGTCCTATTCTTTATTCCAAATACTTTTCAGGTTTTGATACCAAGGAACAAGAAACTATGCACGAACTTCCATTTTAGGATGTAATTCTACAGTGGCTTACCTAAGCATGCTGGGTTTTGTTGTAGTATTGTCACCCATCTCCCAGCGATAAATTAGCATACTCACCGTCAATATGACCCCTGGTTTTCTGCCGCAGCACCTAGGGGTTAAGACTAACTATGCCACTTACTGATACACAGTGTAGTCAAATTTGTTCGAACATGTGGCAATGATTAACTGATGACCACCCTATACATCTGGAGACTTCTTTGAAAGAGACATTTCTGAAGAAGGCCAAAGATGTACTTACTTTCCTAACATCATGTGACCTATGGAAAGTGTCTGGATTTCCCTTTTTAATGAGAAAACACTACAAACATTCTCAGTCTTTGTAGGGAGAGTGGTTGGTTTGTGCTAGGGTGTAGGAAAATAGGACCTTCTGGGGTGTTTGCCGTGACTTCTAGGTAAACCTTAAGTGCTTGAACTGGTCGTAATGTCCTGTCTGCTAAATTGAATTTTCTTTTAAGAATGGATTTCCTTTTTATAGGATCCATATTCTTGGCCAGGAATGATGGGCCAGGGGACAATAATAATTGATGGTTAGCTATTTGCATGATGCATCATCCCCATCTAAGAGAGCCCAGTTCACTAATACTGTATGAGCTCCTGATGCTAATGCAATTAAGATCACCTTTTATAGCCTGTGCGTTGTGGTTGTATTGGGTCCACTGAACTGAGGGGCTGATAGAAGTCTAAGCACCTTGTCCAGGGACCAAGAAATTGGAAGCCTTTCGGGAGAAGGCCTTTGTAGAGCAAGGGAAGTGACAACTTCTATACTGGAGTCAATCCCAAATCCCTACAGCAAGGGTTCCATTAATGCAGCCTTATATGTCATGACTGTTGTAACCACAAGGCATTTGTCTTCAAAAGGTATATAAGAAAAATACAGTTTCTATATAGAAATCTCAACTGGGCTCTCAGTATGGATATAATCTAACCATATCTTCCATACGGACTGGTAAGGCTGGATAGAAGTCCATAATTTTTGCACTAGGTACCTAGCAATGTTGAGTGAGTAATTATTATGATAGATATTTTTAACAAATCTATACGTGAAGGTCTCGGCTTAGAAATGAGACTCTTTCCCTCCTACTATCTGGGATAGAACAGCGGACGACAGTGGAATTGATCTTTTTGTCCGTTGTTGAGGTAATAGGAACCAATGCCTGTTTGTCCAATTTGGGGCTATTAAGTACACTATTCCTATGAAGGTTAGAAGCGCATCCGCCCTTTTGTGCTAGGTTGTTTGCTCAAAACCTTTGAAATCTGGGACAATGGAGAAAAAATTTTTGTCCTCCCTTGTTCCAGTCTTAAGGAAGGCATCTCTCGCTGATGCTTGACTGTCCAGGTTTGGAGACACATACATCAGGAGTTTGTGATTCTAGTATGTGGCGAACAGGTCCACTTCCGGTTGTGGAAGCATGTTGGCTGTTATTTGAAAAGAGTGGTTGTCCAACATCCACTCTGTTGAGGCTGTCGTTTTCCTTGATAGAGAGTCTGCTATTACAATGAGACCCCCTGCGAGGTGAACTGCAGACATGTGCCACTTCCTTGCTTGCGCCACCCAAAGGATGGCTAACATTATCATATTGAGAGGAGGTGAATGTGATCCAGACCTCTTGATGTAGGATATTGTGGTTATGTTTTCTCTCTTCTGGAGGTTTGAGTTTTTTGAGAGACAAAAAGACAGCCATCAGCTCCAAGAACTTGATACAACAATTCCTGAGTAGCTGATCACCTCCCTGCCACCTGACAATCCTCCCAATGTCCTCCCAACCTGTCAACGAGGCATCTGTGAGTTTGTCACTCATACAGATGGAGTCAGGGTGACCTGTTTCACCAGAGATTCCTTCCAAATTTAAGGCTGAAGTATCTCCCCAACTCTTTTTATCCTTTGATGAGGTCTGTCTCGCATCTTTTTTCTTGCATGCGATAGCCAGAATTTGTTCACACTTTTAGTTGCAATATATGTATTGGATCTATTACTGACGAGAACTGCAGCAGGCCCATCATGCGTTCTGATTGCCATCTGGAAACTCTGGGCTGTGCAAGGAACCTTTTGAGGACTTGCCTTATTCTGTTTTGAGTATGATAGGGAGAGACAACAGGCCATGAAGAGTATCCCAACACAGTCCCAGCCACTGAAAGTGTCTGCTGGGCATGAGGCAGGATGTTTTCAAATTTATAATAAAACCTTTTGACTGTACTTTAGTCTGTTGACCATTGCTCTTAGGTTTTTCAAGCACTCTTTTCTTGTGGGCCCCTAAATCTTTTTGTTTGAGTTCTCGAACGAATACCATTGCTAGTTTGACAAATATCCTTTAGGCAATGATTAGCCCAAAGGACATGACTTTGAATCTGTACGTATCTTTCCTTATTCGGACCTTAGGAAGGGGCGGAAGGAACGGCTATAGGGATGTGCCAGTGTGCATCTTTCAGATCCACAGAAACTGCCTGAGCCCCTTTTTGAAATGATTCAATGGACGTAGGCAACGGTAATCTTCAAAAACTTTCGGCCAACAATGTGTTTGTTCAATGTCGATTGGTTGAGGATCACTCTTCTTTTGGATGAGTCCCTTTTGAGGACACTGAAGAGACATACTTGGTGGCGAATATACGCAAGTTTCTGTCCCCCCACATGGAAAACTTCCATTGTCTGTGATGTCATCGAAGCTGACCCCCAACCAATATAATTCCTCTTGGTATTTGCCTCCTCCTCTGCCTTCACCTTTGACAGACATTCCAGGTGTTGTTTTTCCCTTTTCCCCCCCTATGGGATGGTTTTTGGACCTTGTGAAAAAGGATGGCCTTGAAGTTGCTGTTGTCCCTTTGCAGGGAATTGTCCCTTCTGACCACCTAACTGTTTTTGAGGAAAATTTTTGGGTGACTGAAGGCTTATATGATTTTTGATCAAAGTGAGCCTTTTTTGGGGTTGGGTAAAGGGAAATTTTGGGTTCTTTGTTTCTTGAATTCCTCTTTTCCCAGAAGAGCGTACACTGTACAATTCTGTTGGTAGGCATGCTCACTGAGTTGAGCCACAACAGATTCCTCTAGCAGGTCCTTACAGAAGGGGTTAGAATGTAACAATGCAGTGACATTGGAGAGTGATTTGATGGAGCTCTCCAATGCTTCCATTCGCAATTTTATGTGCCATTCTAGGAAGTCAAAGAGTGCTTTCCATCAGGTTCTCATAAGACTTTTGGCCTCAACAGCAAAAATTATCCTGGGATGTTCTGGAAGCTTTAAGATGGCAACTTCCAGCAAGGTGCTAGAGGTTATAATGCTGAGGAGTCGGAGCCTAGCATAAAATTCTGACGCGGCTACTTGGTGAGCAACTTGGGTCTAATTCAAAAAGACAGTAGAGATCCATTTTTCACTGACCTGGTAAAGGGTGATTTCATTAGTTTTAAAACTATAAGCACAGGTAAGAAAACCATTTCTGTTAGTGGTTTCTCCAAGTCTGGTGAGGATGGTACCAGGTGCCATTCTGTATTAAGGAATGCTGCCGTTTGTAAATTCTACATTTACAACTTCGATCATAGTTTTTCTCTCATTAATTACCTACTTGCCATTGGGAGAGAAAGTGCACACTGAGGTATCTCACCAAGGTGCACACTGAGGTGTCTCACCAAGGATTATCAGTATCATCAGGGGTGAGTATTGGAGCCCCTATTATGTTTTGATCTGAAGTTCTATATTCCAAACTGACCCATTGTTGTTTCTAGTCGGAATTCTAAAATCAGACCTTGTTTGGGCGGCATTTGTATCTACACTCACTTTTCGGTTACAGGATGTAGTACTTTTACACTCTGGTGTGTACATGACTGACTGACTGACTTTGCTTTTCAGAATCATGCTTTATGTCCCTTATATATTGCCATTCTGTGGCAAGGGCATCTTTGATGGTACTCAATTTCCTTATGTAATTGACCAAATGGCACAAACTGTATATCCCTTTTGGGGAACTCGCTGCAAACAGTGTATCCCTTTTGGGGGAGCTTGCCGCAAACTGTGTATCCCTTTAGGGGTACAGGTCAATAAAAATTCAATTTCCTTACAGAACTGATCAAATGTCGCAAACTGTGTATCCCTTTTGGGGGAGCTTGCTGCAAACTGTGCATCCCTTTTGGGGGTACAGGTCAATAAAAACTCAATTTTCTTACAGAATTGATCAAATGGCGCAAACTGTGTATCCCTTTTGGGGAGCTTGCTGCAAACTGTGTATCCCTTTTGGGGGTACAGGTCAATAAAAACTCAATTTTCTTACAGAACTGATCAAATGGCGCAAACTGTGTATCCCTTTTGGGGAGCTTGCTGCAAACTGTGTATCCCTTTTGGGGGTACAGGTCAATAAAAACTCAATTTTCTTACAGAACTGATCAAATGCCGCAAACTATGTATCCCCTTTTTGGGGGGAGCTTGCCGCAAAATGCTACCCCTTTTAGGGGAGCTTGCCATAAACTGTGTATCCCTTTTGGGGGAGCTTGTGCAATCTAACTGAGCTTCAGCAACTAAACTGTAACTGCCTGTTAATGAAGGGGCAGAGGTCCTGGGCAGGTTACTATACCTTTCCAAAAAAGTAGACATTTCAGTCTGAGTTAGGTGGATCCCAGTATCCCTTTTGGGGGAAAGATCCTATTCAGCAATGATAGCGGGATGGGGAATAGAATTCCTTCTGTGAGGTTTCTTCCATGGCTAGCTTAAATTTATGTTCTTGAGCCTTCTGGGTTCAGCAGGGCCATTTCGATGGCAATGTTCACTCCATATTTTTTAAATAAGAATGTGAACTCCATGTAAAGATTTCTCTACTTCCTCCACAGGGTTAACCTGGGAGGTATTGGCGACTGATGTTAATGGGTTTTGGCCCACACATTGATGATGTTCAGAGGAAGGGTTAAATACCTGTTGCCGGAGTTCTGCCGGGAAGATAATCTCTCTCTTCCTCACCCCTACTGAACCCTAGGCCCCACTGAGACAGCTTAAAAGGGGCTGTTTTGTCCTTAAAACTTGCTGCCAGGAGCATATTGAACTGAGGATCCTGCCTAATGGCGGCCCTGTAGTGATATAAAGCAAGTTGTTTTCAGAAGCTAGTTAGTATAGTGTTTTTAAAAGAGGGACACTTCTGTAGTTCCTCATATAGTTTTCATATTACAGGTTAATTTGATTACAATTGTGCAGTTTTAATACATTTAATTAAATAAATATGTTAAACCTTCTAGGGTTTAGGTTAGTTTTGATACCTCTACATGGCTGTATTACTTATACACTGCTAGTCCTTTTGCAATACCCAAGTGAAATTTTTAATTCCAATTGTCATGCCATTCAGACTAACTGCTATGAACTAATTTGTTTGACTAACCCAAACTACTGTTTTATATAGCTTGGGGTAATGATTCTAGATTAATCTACATTAATCTAAGAATAAAGGATTTCTCAGAAGGTTCTTGCTTAACCTATTCTAGGCTTATTCATAACTTAAAAGATATAGACTTTACAGAAAATAATTCTCTTATATGTTTTTTCTGTTTTATGTGGCCGAGACTACCTTTTCATCTGATATTCGGCCATCACTGTTTTAGGCTAATAGTAGGATATTCCTTATAAGGAGGTTCCTACTTAATATGGTTAGGCTATTGCCTGTTCTGGATTTATATCAACTTTAAGGATATAGGCTACACAAGACCCTACTAGCATGTAACCTTACAGATATGTTACCGAGTCGTAACAAACTAGGTTATTTTATTTAGGCTAGGATACTGTTCTTTCTTAACCTGGTATAGGGTATTGTCTAATCCAGATTATTATAACCTTATAATTATTCAACTATTTGTCTAACCCAGTTTGTTGTTTATATCCAATCCTAGGCTATTTGGTTTACTATATAAAACAGTAATTACTATTGTGTAACCTTATAACCAAGTTATAATTTACTCTAATCTAGGCTACTGCCTAATCTGGATTATTTTATTAACACTTAAGTGTATGGGTTACATAAACAAAACACAATTAGTCTACCTTAGTATGTAGCCTTAAGGCTAAGTTACATCTCATCTAGCACAGATTACGATTTCATTTAATCCTAATTACATGGTCTAGGCTAAGAATTTAGTCCAGAAATGGGATGTTTCATGAAAAGTTACCACTTAACTTGATATAAGGTAATGCCTAAGCTAGTCGTCGATTTAGCTCATGCTAAAGTGCACTGGCTTATATAAAAGGGAAAAAATTTATACTAATATGTAGCCTCATTGTTAGGCTATCGATTTACTTTGCCCAGATATTGTTATTTTCTAATCCTAGGGTTCATGTTCTAAGCTTGGCCACTTAGGATACATAATCCAAGGATGTACATAGGCTACAGACAACATCCACTATTAATCTAGTCTGAATTATTCTCACTTACTGCCTAGATTATTGTAGACATCGTATAATCTGAAAGGATTTTCCATATTAATAGTAAGTTGTGGAACATTTCTCTTAGTTAAAACATTTAGTTGGAACTTAAAACAATTTTCGTTTTACAAAACTAGGTAACAATCAACGCTTTACAGGCTAGGTAGGCTAGCGATCAACGAGCCGGGTTCCGGCTTTCATACACAAATTATATAAATTCTAAAAGTTTAAAACTAAAACTTTTAACTGTTTGTTAATATTGAGCACTTATCTTGCTATTTTTGATGTTTCCATAATCCTCGATCCTAAAACGGAGAAAGAAGTCGAATTTTTTCGGAGCGCTGGTAACGATGCGAATCGTTCGCTTTAGACCAAACAGAGGTAATGGCTCCTTGGTCTTTTAACGGCCCGGTTGTAAACAAGAGGGTGGATGCGCATGCGCAATAGTCACTTCTCTTTCTTGCAGGTTCTTTTGACGTTGGAAAAACTGGGTTCAGCTTCGCTGAAGATAAGGGAAAGTGCCCTCTTATCTTGAGTCCATTATATACTCCATCATGTGTTATACTGTAATGTTAATCATTACGACACAATACCTGGCCAAAAGACCAACTAAATTAGAAGAGAATTCTTTGATATTAGTTTGGTCACCATGGAGCTCTGGTAGACCATGGAAGGTAACTCCTTTGAGGACAAAACAGCGACTACGCTATAAAAAAAAACATATCTAAACATCAAAAATGGGAAAAGATGCAGTAGCAACCAGGTGCTCATATGGCTGAGAACACAGTGGATGAGTTAGAGCTTAAGGTTGAGTGAGGGTAGAGGCCTATGTGAAAGGATTTTGCTGTTATTGTAAGTCAGTAGCAGACAAAGCACATCTTGCATGAGAAACTTCACTTACGAAAGCATAGGTTTGTACTCCCATCAGAACAACTAATAATTAAAGGAATTTAGGAAGTTTGGTGGATTAAAGAATAGTCAGTGACTGTCATGAAAGCAACATTTGAATACTTAGGGCATGTGCCTAAGGTTTGTTTCCAGGAGTTACAGTTACAGGTAACCAATGTATAAGATTAAAACAGTTAACATGATACAACAACTCAGGCATTCAGTAAAACTTGCACACTTCTAAATATATATACAAACACTCACTTAAGGAATTCATTAAATCTTAAGCATATATACTGTACACATACACAAACAACACTTCAAATATTCAAATGAAAATTACCATTGAGCGAAATGAAACTCCAGGACTACGAGTTCGAGGTATTGGTTGTGCCTGCAAGAAAACAAAGTAAAAATAATTAATTGATTGAACAAATAAAAATTATGAAAGGACTGAACAAAGGACACAACACACAATTTACATTGTTATTTCTTAGAAAATTAAAAGTTCAAAAAAGTTACAAGAAAATATTAGGGCCTAGGATTTTATAGCAGTTAGAATAATTTTGTTCCAAGTAGGCTCTCAGCTTTTCAGATCTCAACTATTCAGGATTCTTCACTCACTCATCACTGACATTGTAAATAAGGTTTTCCCAAGCCTCTCCTAAAAAAAAAATATTCCTTTTGCAAATAATTTTCCTGTTGTAATGATAAATGTAAAGAATAGGTTAGCTTACGCTAGGAATCATCCAGAATCAGTGCTGGTCTTGAAAATGCAACTTTAGCCTATTCCATGAGGTCTTAGTTACTATCCAGTTACTTTTCATATTTCCTGTCAGGAGACCAGATGCCTGAAGCATATGATGACCTAAGGGCCTTCTGCATGGTATAAAACACAAATCTGAGATAAACTTTTGTTTCATAGATTTCTAACATTACTTTACAAATGCCTATTACACCTATTGAGGCTGAGAAATTACATGCATACAATAACACCAGTTGAATAGTTTCTTCATTTTTGTAAACACAGATCTTGAAGGAAGTATCCTGAAATTCAATCTTGGTTCCCTAGTGGGAACAGTAGCATAAATCTCATTGTTGTATGAAAAAAATATGCCTCTTCATCCTTTGGTGGCTATACCAACAATCACTGATAATTATCAGTCATCGGGTTATCTTTTACCCAGGTTCTTGAGGACTCTTCCCTCTTTATCTAGGGCAGTGTCTCACTGCTCAAAATATGTCCATCCCCAATCACTTTTACCTTTATGTCAAGGAATAACAATTCGTCTCACCTATTGATTAATGATCTTTTTCTCAACACACATACCTTTCACTGAAGTACAAGACATTCAGTCCAGCCCTAGAAGAGTCTAAAACTGTCTTGTTTGTCTTATTCACTTCCTTACAGAAAATTGCTCTTCCAATAGTAGTGACACTCATTAAAGAGATTGATGAAACCATTGATAATCAAAATATTACACATTTTTTAAGTAATTTGTATTTTTCCTAGGATACAAACTTCCTCTTTCAAAAATGAAGTTTCTCATGCAAGACGCACTTCAGCTGCTACTTACTCACAATAAACACAAAATTCTAACTGCATAGACCTCTATCCTCATGCGACCTCAGGCAGCCTAACTCGTCGACTGTGAGAATCAACCTATGCTGGGGATAGATTGACGAATCAAAGGGCAGCTGCCGTGGGTAAAATTTCCCTTATGAAAAAATAGATTTGTATCTTAGGAGAAATACAAATTACTTAAAAATGTGTAATTTGCTCTGACAGAAATACAAACCTACGTTTTTACAAATAAAGACTGGCTCTTACAAGGAGGGGTGATCTGTCCCTACTACCCCATGATCATGATATGATTTCTTTTGAAATGATCCAAAATTTAGCTTCACTAGCTAAATAATTCTTATTAAAATTATATAATAACATATGGCTAATGCATGTCTCCCCAACTAAATGGAGACATGCAATAATCATACCCATCAGTAAACCAGGAAAAGACCCTAGCAACCCCAATAATTATAGGCCAATATCTCTAACAGGTTGCTTGTGCAAACTGTTGGAGAAAATGGTTAAAGATTAGCATGTGTTATAACAAAAAAACTCAATTTTATCACCTACCCAATCGGGATCAATAGCTGGTAGATGTACACTAGACCCATTAACTCAATTAGAAGATCATATTAAAAAAGGATTTGATTAGAAAAAGCTGACAGTGGCTATTTTTTTTATATAGAAAAAGCATATGATACCACATGGAGATACAATATTATGCACAAACTCCACAAATCCGATATTCGAGGTCACCTTCCAATATTTATCAACAGTTTTTTAACAAATCGTACATTTCAAGTATGCATAGAAAACACATATTCAAATTCCTACATACAAGAGGAGGCTATACCCCAAGGCCGTGTTTTGAGCTGCATCTTATTTGCCTGGGCAATAAATGATATTACAGTACTGTGAACCTGCCTGAGGGTGTACAAAATAGCTTGTATGTGGATGATTTTGTAATATATTATTCAAGTTATTTTCTGAGACATGCTCAAAGAATACTTAATATAGCAACAAATAATATAACCACTTGGACTAACTCAGTAGGTTTCAAGTTGTTGGCAAATAAAACAAACGGCATTGTCTTCTACAAAGACAAAAGATGGTTGAAACAACAAACTGTTAAGTTATATCTTTATAATGAAGAGATAAACATGTGCAATAGTATTAAATATTTGGGTATAATTTTTGATCAGCATTTAAATTGGAAAGATCATATCAAATATATCAAAGCCAAAGGATCTAAAGCCCTTACATTATTAAAGAAAATCTCTCACACCAAATGGGGTGCAGGACGAGATACAATGTTAATGTTGTACAATGCAACAGTACTATCAATTATAAATTATAGCTGTCCAATTTATTCAACTGCCTCAGAAACAACTCTAAAATCTCTAGATACTTTACATCACGAGGGAGTGCGTATATGTACAACAGCCTTCCGCTCTTCTCCAACTGTCTCAATCCTAGCAGAAGCAGGCCAGCTGCCTCTAAAATATTACAGAGATCTAATTGCTTTAAGAAGAGGCTTATCCCTTCAACCAGGCACATCTCCTGTCAGTATCAAATGAATTTCTCAATAATCAAAATACTGTACAAATAATAACCCAAATCAAAACTCATTTACTAAAAAAAACTAATCATCTATTGAATTTACATACCATGATACCCAAATTTACCCAAGAAATAAATCAGATCACACCATGGACACTAAAAAGGGCAAAAACATGCACATATCTATCATATCTTTAAAAAAAATATATGTTCAACATAGAAATGTACCATCAACATGCCATGGAACACATAAGACGGAAGGGTAATCCCTTCATAATCTATACAGATGGATCCAAAAATGAAGCTGGAGTGGGCTCATCAACCTATTCAAGTGATGAAACTATCCAAATGGGCCTTCCTCTAATATCATCAAATACTGTATCATCAGTATTTACAGCTGAATTAACAGCCATACAATTGGCTCTCCACATTATATCAAAAAAAGGAATTCCTTTAGCACTCATACTGAGTGCCTCAAGAAGTGCAATTAAAGCAATAGGAACATTCAAATCAAATAATCACCTTGTCCAAAATATCCAACGGAAAATTCGTCAGTTAATTACAAATGACCTTCAAGTTTATATTTGTTGGATCCCAGCCCATGTAGGCATTGAGGGTAATGAGAGAGCAGATAAAGCTGCTAAATTGGCTTGTACAATCCCCCCAACTACTACGAAAGCTCCCATATCAGGCTGGCTAGCATCAGTTAAACCTTTAGTTTATAGGGATTGGCAAAATGATTGATCAAATACACCCTCTCACAACAAACTAAGACAAATTAAGAACAAAGTTAAAAAGTGGAATTCTTCTACCCAAAAACAAACAATTAAGAAGTAATTTTAACAAGACTCAGAATAGGACATTCCAGACTCACACATGGTCATCTGATGTCAACTCCACACACAAATCCAATAACTTGTGAAAGCTGCAACATCCCAATAACAATCAAACATATCTTGATTGACTGTCCCAGATGGCAACATGAAAGAAATACTTATTTACAAAATAAATCAATAAAGGATATTCTAGCTGAAGGTAATAACGTTTCAATTAATATTATCATTCTCTTCTTAAACAAAATTAAATTATTAAATAAAATAATTTTCCCCCTCCTTTTTTTTCTTTTTATTTTTTTCCCCTCTCGATTTTTTATTTTATTTTGATATTTTCCTCTTTTTTATTAGTTATTTATTTATTTAACTACTTATTTAATTTTTTATGTATTCTTCCCCCCCTTTTTTTCCAGCCCGAGAAGAACCCTAAAATGGTTCAGAGATCCAGTTAAACAAATCATTTATAACTAACTAACTAACCCCATGGTGGGTGTGCCTTATGTGGTTGGGGTAACTTGTACAGGACTCCACCCTCAGGTCACTTCAGTCACAGGCCTAAACTAATCAGTGTAAAGGTAGGACTTCCACCTTGTACTCAACCCCTACCCCAGGCACATCGTCCAGTGCTTGTGTCCCTCTTGGCATAGTTCCTCATCCAGGGAAGCTCAACACCTTTATGGCATTGTTAGGCCACTACTACAGGGCCCAAAGTGAAGGTGTCCTGGGACATCTCCACCTGAGAGACCTCTCAGGTAGGAGGAGAAGGTGGATTGCTGCCTCCACATGGCCGCCTTCAGTACCTACAGGAGGGGGTGGTTTATTTTCCCAGTATTCCATCAAAGGACCTATCCTCTTGGTATTGTGGGCATTCCCTCCATCCTGCTTGGAGTCATATGCCCTTCTGATGACCTCCCTCACCCACAAGGAGATGGTATTCTTGGAGACCTCTTTCTTTGTCTTGTTCATACTGACAAACACTCTCTTACAGCCAGACCTTAACGAAGCTACTGTCTCCACACACTGACTGGGCACAATAAAATTTCAGGTCTGGGACCAAGGGGCTTTGATTCTTGGCCACAAACTCTCTTGGCTGAGGTGAGTGCCAGGAAGAACACTGTCTTCAGGGTCAGGTTTCTGCCAGAGGCCTTCTGTAGGGGCTTGTAGAAGGCACCATACAGACTAGTGAGGACCTTTATAACGTCCCAATCTGGTGCCTACAGCTCTCTAGGGGAACACTTCTTCTGGAAGTCCTGGATAGTGGCTGATAGTTCCCATGATCTGGACAGGTAGATGCCCCTCAGCCGGAAGATGTGCAAGGGCTTCCCTATACCCTTTGATGCTGATAACAAAAGGATGCTGTCCTGTCCGAGAAAGACTAGGTCTGCTACCTCTTTTACAGTCTTGAGAGGATTGTGACTCCTGCAACAGCACCAATGACAGTACAGTACTCTACTCTGCCCATTTACTCTGGTAGACCCTGCTGGAGGAAAAAAGTTAAGTATACCTTAGTTTTACCAGACCACTGAGCTGATTAACAGCTCTCCTAGGGCTGGCCCAAAGGATTAGACTTATTTTACGTGGCTAAGAACCAATTGGTTACTTAGTAATGGGACCTACAGCTTATTGTGGAATCCGAACCACATTATAGCGAGAAATGAATTTCTATCACCAGAAATAAATTCCTCTAACTCTTCATCAGCCAGTCGCAGGAATTGAACTCCGGCCCATCGAATGACAGTCTGAAGCTCAACCGACTCGGCCAACCAAGGGCCCCTGCTGGAGGAGGGGGGGTTGGTCTGAGGGTATATATGATGGCTGCTGCAGAGTCCTCTGGGATGCCCTCCTATCTGAGGGGGTGCTGGATAGCCTCTAACCATGAAACTGGAGGATAGCTATGCTTCAATGGTACCCTTTGTTGCGCCCCATTGCCCGAAGGTCAGGCGTCTGTGACACCTCTCTCAGGATGTCTATCTGACAGTACAGCAAGTCTGCATGCCACTCCACCTGAGGCCACTGGGATAATCTGAAGTTCCCAGGACTGGTAAAGCCTGTTCAGGACCCTTCTAAGCTGGCAAAATAGCAGGAAGGCATATACATTTACATCCATGCTGCCCCCTGGATGTTGAAAGACATCCTGTATTGCCGCTCTTTGGTCTGGTATAAGGACCAGTACAAGGGCAACTTTGCATTGACAGCCATTGTGAACAGGTCAATCACAAGGCCCTTCCACTGATCCAGGAGACTGTACGCTACCTCCTGGTGAGAGACCACTCAATCCCAATGACTTGGTCCTTCCTGCAGAGCTGGTCTGCAATGACGTTCCTCTTCCCTGGAATGTACCTTGCCATCATTCCCAGGTTCTGAGAGGCTGACCACTGGTGCCAAACCTCCCAGGGTTGGAGAGATTGTTTCTTTTTTGTTGATGTGGGATACCATCATTGTGTTGTCAGTCATCATGACAACCAAGTGGCCTGCAAGGTGTTGGAAGCACTGGAGAGCAAACCATACTGCTTTCATCCCCAGGAGGTTAATATGCTCCTCATCCTCCTCAGGACCCCACATCCCCGAAATGCCCTCTATGTTGAGGTGTGCGCCCTACCCTTTTCCAAAGGCATCAGAGAATACCAACATCTCTGGGGAAGGTTTGCTGAGTGGCACTCCTGACAACAGGGTGACCAGGTCTCTCCACCACATCAGATCTTCCTTTACTCTCTTGGTCACCTCTATGGGCAGTGATGGGTCACCCTTCAGTCAAGGCCAGGTCTAAAATCTGCCACTGGAGAAGCTTAAGGTGTGCTCTGCCCCTCAGAACCAGTTTCTTGATGGAGAGCAGATGCTTCCTGGAGGCCACATGACTGGGGATGTGAAGGTAGACGTCCTGCACATCTGCTGAGACCATCAAATCCCCCTGTCTGATGGACACCAACACCAACTGGGGCATCTCCAAGGAGAACAGTCTGTTGTAGGAACTTGCTAAGTGCTGACAAGTCTGTCACTGGAGGCCACCCCCTCGGATGCTTTCTCCACTAGGAAGAGGCAGCTGTAGAATCCAGGAAGAGGGTGGGGACCTGCACCATCACTAGTGCCTCCTTCTTCAGGGCTCTCCCCTTCAGTAAGTGTGGGAGGTAGGGGAAGAATGGGAAGGAAACGGAGCTAGCAGGGTTTTTGTGGCATCATAGGTCAGTCTGTATCCATGCCTCTGGACAGACACTGTCCACTCATCTGTACTTTGAAAAAGGGGTGGTGGCGCCAGCCCCTTTTGCTGCTAGATCACCAAGGGGAGGGAGTCCCAACAAGGCCTTTCCTTTTCCAGTACATGTCACCAACTGGACTGTCGTGACTCAACACTCAGAGATGTTGAGCATAGGCACCCCTGCTAGCTTCAAATCTCAGCAAGTCACAATGAAACTATCAATGTCAGGTCTTGGAGAGAAGAGGGCACCTAATGAAAACGCCTCAATGTTTCAGGCCGGAGTGACTCTGCCTTTGGAGTCACCATGCTGCCCCTCTCTCCAGTCCTGCAGCAGAGGGGATTGAAATGACATCTCTTGGCGTTCTGTTGCAGAATGGAGAAGCCCATGATAAACCTCTTGACATCTGGAACCTACCATCTCAGCCTTATAGCTGTTGGATGTTTCCCCTCCAACGAACCGCAAATTGAAGATGGGCAAGATGGATCCTCTCATCACCCAGTTTCAAAGTGAGGAGACGCTGAGCTTCTCGTCATTCAAAAAATCATTGTCTCGACCCTGCCTGTGTGCCTGCAGGAAAAACAGGGTCACCACCACTGAAGACCTCTCCCTGCTCATCGTTGTCGGGGGAAGGTGGGGAACCACCTGCAGGAAACTCGCATGGGCCAATATATTGGATTCTCAAGCCATCTTGAAGGATGTATAGCATTTCTACATCGCTTCTACCATCTCCATCAGCCTGGCACAGGTTCTTCCTCAGACGTTGATAGTAGACACAAGAAACGTTGATGATGAAGGGAGCCTAGGGGAAGACAGAATCACGGAAGGGAGTGGAAGGGGTTATCATAGTTTCTATGGAAGATGTACCACCCTTCATATGACTCCTCTTGTCATATGAGGCCCATTGAGGTACCTGCCATCCCTTACGCTTAACACTCATTTTTCTCCCCAACAAGAAAAGTAAACTGAGTGCCAGTCTCCTACTATGGGGAACTCAAATTTACTGCATCACCTGCCCTCATCAACACATCACCTGAATTCCAGCTTATTACCACCACAGTAGCCAGGGGCTCACAACACTAGTGCGACACAAATCACAGCAAAGACAAAGGAGGTCACCCACAATGAACAAAAAAGTGCACTAACGACCTTGTTTCCAAAAATTTCACAAATTTCTATTACTCCTTCATTCACCTGGCTACAAGAAAGGTAAAAGCACAAAAGGGTAACTGCATGCAATGGAATACACAGGAATATTAAGCACACGTGGCACACACAGAGAAATCTCACATCATATATGGGAAAAATGCAGTAGCAACAGGGCACTCATACAGCTGAGAACACAGTGGATGAATTAAGGAGTCTGAGGTTGCGCGAGGGCAGAGGCCTATGCAATAGGATTTGTTTTTACTGCGAGACAGTAGGAGCCCAACACGTCTTGCGCAAGAAACTCCATGTATGAAAACAAAGGTTTATATTTCCATTGGAACAACTAATAATTACAGGAACTTAGAATGTTTGGTGTGCTTAAGAATAGTCAATGACTGTTTGACAGCAACATTTGACTGTTTTAGCAGGAAATTGCTTAGGGCATATGCCTAGGAATTGTTTCCGGGAAAGTTATAGTTACAGGTAACAAATGTATAATACTACAGTAGTTAACATGATAAAGCAAGGTATGCAAAAACAATTAAGGTGTTTAGTAAAACTTATACACTTCTGCATGTATACAGAAACACTCACTTGATGTACAGTATCCAATTTATCTGAAGCAATTACACAGACACAAACACCCACTTCTGATATTCAGTAAAACATCTACATATTTACATGTACTGTGCTGTATAAACAATCACCCACTTCAGATATTCAGTAAAGCTTGTACATATTGACATGTATATACAAACAACCACTTCATATGTTCAGTAAAACTTGTACATACTGACATGTATATACAAACACCCACTTCAGATAGTCAGTAAAACTTGTAAATATTGACATGTATTACAAACTGCAACTTCAGATACTCAGTAAAACTTACACATATTTACATGTATATACAAAACCCACTACAGTAAAACTTTGTACATACTGACATATATATACTAACAACTTCAGATACTCTGTAAAACTTACACATATTTACATGTGTATACAAACACCCACTTCAGATATTCAGTAAAACTCTGTACATATTGACATATATACACTAACAACAACTTCAGATATTCAGTAACTTGTACATATTGACATGGATATACAAACACCCTTTTCAGATATTCAGCAAATCTTGTACATATTGACATGTACAAACAAACACCAAACAGATACTTAGTAAAACTTACACATATTCACATGTATACACAAACGTCCACTTCAAAATTAATTCTACTTATTGAAAGGAAAATTACCATTGAGAATAATGAAGCTCCAAGACAAGAATCTTGATACAACATTTCTTGAGTCTGCAAGAAAATTAAATAAAAATAATAAAATGAATGAACTCAATAAGTTTGGTGTGTTAATGAATAGTCAGTGGCTGTATGAAAGCAACATTTGACTGTTTTAGCTAGAAAATATTTGGGGCATATGCCTAAGAATCCTTTCTAGAAATTTCACAGCTACATTTAACATATGTACAGTACTGTATAGGATTACAATAGTTAATATGATAAAGCAAGGTATGCAAAACAATTCAGGTGTTCAGTAAAACTTATGCCTTTCTAATTGTATATACAAACACTCACTTGAGGTATTCTATAAATCTTAAGCATACATACACATATATGAACACCCACTTCAACTGTTCAAAGGAAAATTACCACTGAGTCACTTGAAGCTCCAGAACAAAAACTATCGAATACTGTTGGTTGTGCGGCTTGTGCTGCCTGCAAGAAAATAGAGTAAAAATACTGAAAGGACTGAACTTATCAAGTATGGTGTGTTAATGAGCAGTCAGTGACTGTATGAAAGCAACATTTGACTGTTTTGGCTATAAAATATTTTGCATATGCCTACAGACTGTTTCTAGAAATGCTATAGTTACAGTTAACAAGTGTATACAATTACAATAGTTAACACGATAGAGCAAGGTTTGCAAAGCAATTCAGGTATTCAGTAAAACTTTTACAATTCTAAATGTATACACAAACACTCACTTGAGGTATTCAATAAATCTTAAGCATATACTGTATACATGAACACCCAGTTCAAATATTCTAAGGCAAATTACCATCGATCTAAATGAAACACCACGACTACAAGGTTGAGTAAACACTGCTAGTGCCTGCAATAAAAAGTAAAAATAATGAAAGGACTGAACGAATAAAAATGAGGAAAAGACCACACAAAAAACACAACACACATACAATTTACAGAGTGCAATTTCTTAGCAAATTAAAAGCTGAAAATATTACAAGAAAACATTATAGGGATGTTTGAATAATTTTGATCCAAGCAAGCACTTGGCTTATCAGATCTCATTATGTATTCAGAATTCACTACTCATCAGACACAGTATGATGTAGATTTTTCCAATGTTTCGTTTATAAAAGAAAATAAGCTCAGTTTGTAGACTCTTAATTGGAAGTGTAAAGAATAGGTTAGCTTAGGACAGGAATATATATGAAATTAATCCTGGGTGCGGAATATCCTGCAAAATTCAACTTTAGCCTATTTTATGAGGTCTCTGTTACTTTTTAAATTTTCATACTTTTCATGTGCCTAGATGCCTGAAGCATCTGATGAGCTGAGGGGTTTCTGTTTGGTTTAATATGCAAGTTTGAAAAACACCTAAGTTTAAAATATTCAAAACATTACTTTGTAAAAGCCAGTTTCATGTACTGAGGTTGAGAAACTTTACAGCAATGCTTGTTTGAATAGTTCCTTATTTTTCGTTTAATAGAAATTTTGTTGGAAGTAAACTGAAATTCAATCTGGACTCCCCTTTGGGAACCACAGCATGAATTCCACTGGCATATGAATAAGTACACCTCTTCATTCTTTGGGGGCAATGCCAACAGTCACTCGTTATCAGCCACCAGGTTCTCTTTTAACCTGGTTAGTGAGGAATCTTCCCTCTCTGTGTCTGGAGCAATGTCTTACTACTCAATATGTCCACCCCTAGTCACTAGCAAAAACTTCCACAGAAGAAAAGTTATTCTATGTGCTCTAAACCACCCAAAAGCCAACTAATCTGGTCAATTTCATGTAATTAGGTGATTGCTAATATTTTCTGTAGAAAGTAACTTTTTCATGAGCAACTGGTTTTCAAGATTAACACATCCAACCCTTAGACAAAGCTAGACTCAAAAGATATAAAAACCATGCAAAGGAATAAAATAAAAAAATTATCATTTCTGTCTCAGGAGGAAATATATCATCACTTTTTTGTTACTGGAATTACCAAACTTTACAGCTGTCAGTATCAACTACCTAGAGAAAAAATACACAGTATAATTTTCAATGGGCGGGGGTAGAGATGGTCTCACCTTCCCCCTTCTCTAAAGGAGTTTTTTTCCTCAAAATCCAGAGCCCTCTTAAAAGGAGACCATAGGGAAAGACCAGTTTATTTGCCACCACTCTTTAGTATCCCCAAGGATGATTCCTCTGAACGAAAGATGATCCTCGACCTGTCAAGTTTAAAGAATCAATTGCTTGCATACTGTACTGTACTTTTTTTATTTTATGGGAGCTAAGGAAAGAAGGAATTTAACTACTGGCCTACCCAGATAACTGGCTGATCTGGGAAGCCACCAGATAAGAGTGCTAACAGAACCTGAGAGTGGTATTCAACAGACCCAAGTCAAAGGTTTCCTAATAAATAGGAGCAAAGTCCAGCACACGTTTTCTGAAGCAAGAACTCGTTGGGATGCTCTTCACAGGCAGCTGTCCCTTCCCAACAGCACTCAAACCAGTATAAGGAAGGACCTAAGATGATTCCTTGCACAGCCCAGCTTTTCCCGTTGACAATTATGAACGAAGTCTGAGGCTGTTACAATTTGCATCTGTAATACAATCCTGAGACTGTGACTGTAGGATGTAAACAAAGTGTGGCTCTCACATGCCTTTGCAATCACCTTGATCTAAGATTGTGAAGATACTCTGTCCATGGACCTGGAAGGGGTCTCTAGCAAACAGGTTAACCTGACTCCACCAACAGTACGAGTGATAATACATACAGATGACTCCTTGACAGGTTGGGGAGGCCATTCGGAGAATCATCAGGCATCCTGAAGATGGTCATCTGTTCTGAGGGAGGTCATGCCAGCTTCCTGGAGCTGTTGGCTGTCTTTCTATCTCAGAAAATTGATACCCCCTAAAGGGAACCACATTTTGTTGGTCCTAGAAAATATGACTGCAACGTCTTATATTAAGAGGTTGGGCTCATGCTCAGCCACTCTCAAGTCAGTAATTTCCAACATGCTTCCAGATCCAGAAGTGGACCTCTTTGCCACATGCAAGAACCATCAACTTCTAGTGTGTGTCTCTCTCAACCTGGACATTCAGGCAATAGCAAGAGATGCGTTCCTACAAGACTGGAGCAAATGGGGGATGACATACCTTCTTCCTCTATTGGCCTAGATTTCGAAAGCTGTCAGTAATCCACTAGCTTTCAATAGAACCCCTTACGTAGTGGTCCTGAATTAAGCAAACAGTCATTGGTTTCCTATTTCTTCAACAATGGGCAAGAGAACAGATTCCACTGTCTGCTGTTCTATTCCAGACAGGAGGAGGGGAAGTTGTCTATGTATTCTCCTTTCTAAGCTATGTGGATTTTTGAAAGTTAGTCTACCATGAAGGTTATTTACCTAACATTACTAGGTATCTAGTGCAAAAACTACAATCTTCATCTATCCGACATACCAGTCCATATGGAAAATGGGAGAAGATTACCTCCACACAGAGCCCAGTTGAGACAGTTTTACATTTTACTACAGAATATATCTTTTGGGGTCAGGTGCCTTGCTATTACAACAGTCATTGAATAGGCAACAGTGTCAAAACCTTTGCTTTATGGTTTTGGAATTTATTCTAATATAGAAATTCTTAATGCCTTTCTCTAGTCTTCTGCTCTGCAAAGACCAGCTCCAGCAAGGTTTCCCATTGCCTGGTCCCTGATTAAGGTTATTAGACTCCTGTCATCCCCTCCATTCAGTGGATCTAATACAACTACAACTAATATGCTCCAAAAGGCATTCTTAGCCCTCTAACGCCAAGCCTCTATTTACAAAAACGTCTCCCATATGCCAGCGGCGTTCGGGAGTTAGCGCCGAAGCGGAAAAAAAGTTTTTTTCAAAAAATCACAGCACGCTTACTTTTTAAGGTTAACAGTTCATTTTTGGCTCCTTTTTTTGTCATTGCCTGAAGTTTAGTATGCAACCATCAGAAATGAAAAAAATATCATTATCATATATAAATATTGAAATATATGAGTGCAAAAAAAAATTTTCATATATAATTTTATACAAATCGCGCTGTGAGCAAAACGGTTAAAGCTAACGGGTTACTTTTTTCTTTGCATTGTACACTAAATTGCGATGATTTTGGTATATAACAAATTGTAAAACGATCAAAGCAACACAGAGAAAATATTATCACAAAATGATGCATGAATTCGTAACGTGCGGACGTAAAAAAATTTTTTTTTCAAAAATTCACCATAAATCGAAATATTGTGCTAGAGACTTCCTGTTTGTTGAAAAATGAAGCTAATTGATTGAATATTACTAGACTGTAAGTGTTTTAGCTTACAATTGCAGTTTTCGACCCTTTCGATCGTGTTAAAGTTGACCAAAAGTCAAATTTTTTCTGTTTATCGTGATTTATATGAAAATATTTCAAAACTGATAAAAGCTACAACCATGAGTTATTTTCTGTTGTATTCTACATGAAATTGCGCACATTTTCATATATAAAAGTTTATGTAACGTCTAATATAAAACGGTGCAAACATTACGACAACGTGATTTAAAGAATTTCTGAGATGTTCGCCGAGTTACCGCAAGAGACGAAGGAAAATGTTTTTTCAAAATTTACCATAAATCGAAATATTGTGCTAGAGACTTCCAATTTATTGCAAAATGAAGGTAAATGATTGAATATTACTAGAATGTAAGAGTTTTAGCTTACAATTGCGTTTTTCGACCATTTCGGTCGAGTTAAAGTTGACCGAAGGTTGAAATTTTGGCAGTTATCGTGATTTACGTGAAAATATTTCAAAACTGATAAAAGCTACAACCATGAGTTATTTTCTGTTGTATTCTACATGAAACTGCGCACATTTTCACATATAAAAGTTTATGTAATGACTAATGTAAAACGATGCAAGCATTACGACAACGTGACGAAAGAATTTCTGATATGTTCGGCCGAGTTACCGCACACAGACGTAAGGAAAAAGTTTTTTTTTCAGAAATTCACCATAAATCCAAATATTGCGCTAGAGACTTCCAGTTTGTTGCAAAATGAAGGTACATGATTGAATATTACTAGAATGTAAGAGTTTTAGCTTATAATTGCGTTTTTTTACCATTTCGGTTGAGTCAAAGTTGACCGAAGGTTGAAATTTCGGCAGTTATCGTGATTTATATGAAAATATTTCCAAACTGATAAAACCTACAACCATGGGTTGTATTTTGCTGTATTTTACATGAAATTGCGCACATTTTCATATATAAAACTTTATGTAACGGCTAATATAAAACAGTGCAAAAATTACGATAAAATGACGAAAGAATTTCTGAAATTTTCGGCAGAGTTACCACGCGTACGTAAGGAAAAAGTTTTTTTCAAAAATTCACCATAAATCGAAATATTGTGCTAGAGACTTCCAATTTGTTGCAAAATGAAGGTAAATGATCGAATATTACTAGAATATAAGAGTTTTGCTTACAATTGCGTTTTTCGACCATTTCGGTCGAGTCAAAGTTGACCGAAGGTTGAAATTTTTTGTAGTCGACGTACGGTACGTCCACTCGGCACCCAACAGACAATTTTAGTCAACGTATGATACGTCCAGTCGGCGTTTAAGGGTTAACTGCTTTGCCATCAGGAGCTCAGATAATCGTACTGAGTTCTCTTAGACAGGGACATTGTTTCAACACTCATACATCTAGTTGTCATTTACTGTTGTTTCCTGGCCTGTCATTTCTGGCCAAGAATGAGGACCTTTTAAAGGGAAAATCCCCCTTTCTGATAAAATATTATGCTTGGTTCAAGCACTCAAGGTTTACCAAGATGACACTACAAACATCCCACCTGGCCCTATTTTTCCTATACCCTAGCACAAACAATCCACTCTCTCTACATGGGCAGAGAATTATTTTAGTTTCCCTCATTAAAAATACAGGCCCTCACTCCTTTCTTTAGTCGCATGACATCCAAAATGTGATTGCTGTACATTGTTAACTTCTTCAGAAACATTTCCTTTGAAAAAGTCTTAGAGTACTCCTGAAACACGGAAGGTGCAATAATCCCACAACCAGACCTGACATAATTAGATAGTTTCACTATAGAACCACAAGAAATAAGACATATATAGGTTCATGTGTTTCCTGTTCTTTATTACCAAGCCCTAATGGGTGTCCAGAATAAAGAACATCTGTGTGAGTAGGATGAAGGAAAAACCAAGGCATTTGTTGTGTGGACAGGAGATAGAGCCCTCTTGTCCTGAGTCCTTTATATTCTATCACTGTGCCAACAAGCACTATTCTTGCCAAGACCAACTGTAAGATAATTCTTTGAGACTGACTGGTCTGTCTTATGAAGCTCTGGGGGGACCATGAGAGTGTAACTCCTTTGAGGACAAATAGTGGCTACCAAAAATAGGATTTTCCTATGTTGAAACCTGTCCTTTTTTATATAAAACAAAATTTATTTTTTCATCATTTATATACAGACCACATTAATGGTGTTCTTATGCCTCCAACACTACAGTCTTTGACTAAAGACACAAGAAGGACCCTCGTAACACTGTACACATGCCACCTACGCCTCAGGTCCACAGTAGGTTACTGCCTTATTTTTATTTGCCATATGGAACAACAGTAGCAAGGCCATATGGGTGGCAGGAGGGAATTATGATTGATGGCCTTGTGTGAAAAAATTTGTTTTACCACAAACCCATCATTTAAATACATCCTAAATTGCAATTTAGGATTGTGGTTTGAGATGTCAAATGCTACAGAATACTGACTGTGACCACCAGGATCCATGGTGCTCCTGGAGTAAATTACAGTGCATATACTGTATTTTGTAATTTAACTTCCAGGAAGTGTTTTAATCACACCATATTATGATGTCTAAAAGCCACATATTTTATAATCTCCCTCCTTTCAAGAAGTGGAACCCTTCCTTTTGAGTTATTTATATTTCTTTATTCATTGGCTCTTAAAGTACTAAGTTATAACTCTCTATTAACATTACGATACTTTATAATTTGAGCAAATACCTAAAGATTTCCACAATTATTCTCATTTTCCAATAAAACAACAGTGACACACCAGTCTTTCAAGGTCCTTATCAGTAAACTTCCTATTCATGACTGTTATCTATATAGTCCAAATGAAAACCAGACTCAGTTCTCTCAATAAAACAACTTAAACTGAGACCTCAGCATACCTCTGGATTATGTCCCACAGGTTTCATATCCTGATCAACCCCAACTAAAGCTGTCCGTCTGCATACTACTCCAGTTGCCAAACTCAAAGTGATCATGTCTTCAACTACATCTTCTGCAAGGAAAGATACGTTATGATTATATGCCCAATTTGCAAGGAACAAAACATCACATATATAACTTCTTTATTCACGAAGCCTCATAAAATAAAATCACACATTAAAAGACTTCACCTTCATTATCAATCTGCCATTCATTAATTTGCGCTCGTGCAGCTAATCGATGTAAGGTCTTCTCTTCATCATGGATAGTGACAACATCAGATCCACTGTAGCAATTCTTGAACTCAGCATTGCCAACTACACCACTGACTGTGATACTTTTTACCTGAAAAGGAAACCTCTGTTCAATACAAGCATTCTATTTAATTAAAGTATACCTAAAAATGAGAATCTGTGAGATCATATGAGAGAGAGAGAGAGAGAGAAACTTGAAATATTTGGCTAGTAATATTTCTGCTACAAACGAAGGCTTGAGTGCCTAATACGTACGTCAATTGTATAAAGGCAAGTGCAGGCAGTTAGCCTTATGGGTATTTTTCCCATATATTTCACTTATGGAACATGGATTCTAAAACGTAACATGGATCAAAATGTAAATGAACTGCTAAGTATCTTGAGTAGCTAAGACACAAATGTAAGCTAGCTTTTGGCAGCTAATTCACATGCCCAAATGCATGATGAGGTTCATCGTACATTCACTGAGTTCACTGCCAAAAGCTGGCTTACATTTGCAGGTGGCGCCAGACATCCCCGTCTCTTGTAATACTGTAACAGTATCTACCACTGACCTTTCCTAAAACTATTAATTAACTTCAACAAAACAACATGGATGGCTACAAAACAAACATGTTCAAGTCCCATGCTGCTATGAAACATACAAGAGCATAGGATGACGCAACTAACATGTGGTCAGCAGTACTTTTTATGCCAGTGATCATGCACCCTTTTTTTTTGTCATCTGGCATTAATAGTATTTAGTGCTTGTGTGTAGGCTAAATATAGAATGTCCTCAGCATCCAAAAGATGTTTTCCATACCCTAATTATGATGCCAAGAAGGATATCTGATGACGTGGCAGTGGCCAGGTGATATTCGTGGCTTTCATAGTGTGAGTGATTCTTATTGCAATGCTTAACATAATGATTATAAATCTAGAATTTGCATAAGAGAAATATTTGTCAGAAGACTGCAGAATCAATTATGTTAGGTGGTACATACGCCATATGTTTTTAGTTATTTAATCCAATTATGGCATAAAAGAAATCTTTATTGCAGTACATCTGTGGCAACTGCTTGCCCTGAAATGCCCCAAAATTTTTCAACTGCCAAAAATACAAGGTAGGGGAGTGTATGTCAAAGTGGGTAATATTCATGAAAAGTGAAAACTCTAGTAAAGGTTGGGGCTTCAATTTTTGTCAATGTAAGAAGATGTGACATGTTCAGCTTAAGATGAGGTGGACAGTACACCATTTGGAAACAGACACATCCAACAGAGTTTTGGGTTGCCGATGAAAGTGGGGGATATGGGATATGTGTCACACAGTTTTAAAAATGAAATGATTAGCCTAAATTGGAAATGTTACAAAGGAATAAAATGTTACCAAATGTGACAAGAATTTCAAGTATTACATCACACTTCAGATATGTTTCAAAACAGCCTAGGGATTGAATGTGAAATCTGTAAATGTTCACAAAACAATGCACCTGAAGCATTTACAGGTGGCAACACTGAGATAAATGGAATTTACTGGACATCCAATAGGAAGTCTTAGACTGCCAATACAGTACGTCAATAACTAAAAATCAGATGGGAAAGGTGTTTTTCTAGACAGCAGAAGCCTATCAATAAAGCAAGAACCCTGCTGTCAAGATAATTTCCAAAACATCCACCATCCTCAGGGCTGTCAACATACTCCCTCCCTTAACAAGACAAACGTTATCTAAACCATGGATCTAAAGGCCATCATATACTTAAAGGGACTCTAATATCTGATAACCTACAGACATATATGCTCAGGGTATTACTTTGCTGGTGAGGATGAAGGTGGCAAGGAGGTTAACTGTGCCAAAGCTAACAATCTACAGGAGTTCTGGAAGTGTTTCATGGTCACAGGAGCCTTGTATAAATTACCCTAACATTTTCAAGAGGCTTCCAAGGTTTGCCCGCTATAGTCCAGTACATGGGTTTTCCAAAATTACTCAAGAAGATAACACACAACATAAACTATGACAATGATAGATGCTCCATGCAAACTTATATTATTCCCTGGTGTAAGAAGAAATGTTTCAATTGGCGAGCAGTAGAACTGTTCAGGACAGTGTAAGACAAGGGTTTGCATTCATTTATGGATACATTAAGATTAATAAAATTCATAATTTGTATTATCTAGCAACAATACATGCAATTACCTCTGTTGATGTAGGCACCCGTACATACATAATGAGATGTTGACCGCCAAATATTATTGGAGGATTTTTGGGAATTAATTTAATTCCTCCAGGAGGATCCACATCAAAAATGATCCTCACGTCCTGAGCAGATTCTTGTAGCATCGATCTCACTAACCCCATCACCTATGAATAAATGAATCACAAATAACATATTGAAGTTTTATTTCATCATCCAAATATGAAACATAATACAGTACAGTACTGAAAAAACAATCAAACTCCTGCAAGAAAAAAATCTTAATTCTCTGATTTACTTAATAGATTCTTTTGCTTTTTATATTAAAATTCAACCAAGTAAATTCCCATGTTCTGTACTTGGTATTAAGGGGCCATATAATCCATAGTCATCTCGATTACCCTTCTTCCCCTAAAAAGAACAAATATTTCTCTCACAGGTTCCTTTGGAATCTTTCCTGCATCCAGATACTGTACACCATGCACATCTTGACTACACATTCAAGTCAAACTCTCACTATTCCATCTCAGCATTTTACTTGCAATCCAATCAACTTCTGGTGCCTTATCATTCTACCATCTCTTAATGAGTCTTTTCACTTTCTCACAAAACTTCTGTCATTCTTAAATTTACACTAATCCCTTTCATTCTTGCATCATTCACACCTGGAACATTTCAACAAAATACCCCACTGAAAAAGGACTGTGTCCTATTCAGAAAACATCTCACCAGTTTCATCATTTAGATCCATAGCCTCATGACCATTTCTTTCTTTATATTTACTGCCCAAAGAACAAATTCTTTTTCTATATGAAGCAAATGCTAAATTTACTCATAAATTTTTTGATGTATGCTACCTTCATTCATCTTGTCCCAGACTTCATTATTCATCTCTTACACACTTCTGTGTGCTCATCTCTTTTGTCATGCATCTGCACTTCAAACTTTCTCCCTTTTTTTCTTCACTAGCTCTCTAATTTCATCATCCCACCACTTATTGCTTTTATTCCCACTCCTAATCCTCATCTACACACAACTACATACCTACAATTACTACATATGTCTGAGAGAAAAGTTACCAAAAGAGGACGTCTGTGTATATTGCATAATGTGGACCTTCTTGGCTTATACTCTGTTGTATGTTGTCTATGGTGTTCTGGGGTATATGAGTAAATTTTTTATAAATATTTTAAGTGCATAAGACTACTGTATTTATATTTAATGATTCTATGCTCCATTAATGCTGTTGAACATAACAGAAAGACGACTTATGTTGTCTCTGACCTTCAGTTGTAGCTTGTCTTGTTGATATACCATCTCAGCATGACCACGACCAGCCCTGGCCAAGCCATAAACCAAAGCTGTTGAAGCACCATCACCAATACCCACTGCAAATACCCTAGTTTCGTGGGCATGGCGACTTACTAGCTCTTTCACTTGATCTACATTGAATACTTGCCCATCAGTCAACAGAATAATCTGAAAGCAATCAGTTATTTATCGAGTCTTCAATAAATACATAGAACAAACAGACAGAAAACATAACTAATGAATAACAAGAACTGTTAGTTTTTAAATGTTACAGTTTTCAAAGTAATTTTTTTTTTTTTTTTTACAGAAACACTGTCCTAAACCCAACATTCACAACTTATTAAGTTTATTGCAGTGCTAGGGATCAGTCAGAAAACTTTCCACTTGTATATGTAGGTCTGTTACACATGAAAGATTTTTTAAACAATTTGTATTTTTCTCAGCTATAAAAACCAGGGCCTTTTTTATTACGAGTATACTTCAGTGCAAGCTGGAACAGTATCTGAATCTCGGTTACAAGGTATTTAACTGGCAGGGATTGGGGTGAGAGTGGGTAACCCCTCACTCACCTCCCTCTCGTCACTTCAATATTTCCTTAGGTCACAGTTCTACCATATCCTCTTTCCTCCTTGTCAAAAGAGGAAGGACAAAGGGCAATTCATTCTAAACTACCTGTTGTGCACTTACCAGTATCTTATTCGATTTCAGCATGTACTTTGGCCAAGATGCTGCTTGGGAAGAGGAAAAGGGAAGAAGGAGAGATCACAATCTCACCTCCAAAATCTGCTGCTTGGGGATGAGATCACACTTATTCCAGCTAATAATAATAGCTTATGCATGGCAAAAAGAGAGAGGACAATCCCTGTCAGGTAAAAGTAATTCCTTGAAGGATGCCAGGAGTAACTAGTCATCCAAATATCATGCAAATGAATATCCACTGATTGAGGCCAAGCTAAGACCAAAGCAAATATCCAGGTAAACACATGAGGAGCTGTGGCCAGTCCAAAGCACAAAGCCTTGATGAATTTGTGACTTGAAAATCTATCACAAGCATGAAGCCCATTCTCTGACGGAATCTAACGCTGAATGTTGTTTCCATCTTGAAACATGTCTGAAACATATACTTGTCCAAGTAAGAGAGTTCAATTACTGGTCTGAAACTTCCCGAGATGCCTTCTCTACAAGAAAGAGTCGGCTACAGAAACCGAGAAAGTGATGATCCACAACTTCTATAATGCCTTTCTCCTTCATAACTTCCATCTCTGCCAACAAGACCCATGATTTCATGAAATCTGGAGAACAAAACCAAAACAGTGTCAGTGTGTTCAAGAAGGGAGGATCAGAGTCCTTGAACTGAAACTGGTACCTGTCCTGAAGGGCAGATACAACTCAAGGGTCCACTCCCAGTTCTTGTAACTTAGCTCAGTGGCAAGACAAACAATCTCCTACTCATGGCAGTGGAGAAAGAAGACAGCCAACTTCAGTAGCTCCTCCCTTCTTCTCTCCCTTGCCTCCCATCCTGGTTGAGGGTTGGAGGGTTGGTGAAAGGTTTGGGATGACTCCCCATCTTTTTTAACAGGAGGAGGTTGAGCAGGTTTTGAGTAGTTTGGGTCTCTGACAAGCAGGCTTTTTCATAAACCCAGACAAGAAAGGCTTTATTCCACATACACACACACTCTGCAGCAGATTTAAAGGCAACTGAGCAGTTATGGTAGAGTCTCGAGAGTCCCACCTTTTAAACTCAATCGCTGCATTGACACTATTCATGGTAAAAAGTAGTGATGAACACAACACCAAATTTCTGTTAAACAAGAGGCTACTCTCATGAGAAATTTGCCTTGAAAAGAGGGAGGAACCTTATCTCTCCTTCAAAACACAAAGTTAGCCCATCGGCTGATACACTGGTGTGCTAGAAATGTAAGGGCCATAACCTACAAACCAATCAGTTCCTGAAATTCACCTTCTTGCTGCAGGACAAGACACAGGGAGAGAAAAGGGTAATACATCTGCTCTCTATGGTGGCTAGAAAAATGTGACTGCCCCAGTCAATTCACAACTCTGGTTTTACATATCCTTGTTTCCCCAGTCAACTCACAACTCTGGTTTTACATATCCTTGTTTCCAAGTTCCATTTATGCATGTGCAATGAAGATAAGCCACATATAAGGTAATGTTTGTATCACTGTAAAACCACATAAGGAGATAACGCAAGTCTCTTGTAATCTTACTAGAAGAATATAAAAAAAAAATATTGCAAAAAAATCTCAGTTGACCCTATTGTTCAATTTATATAAGCATCCTCTTTTCTGTTGTTATACTTTGTACATAGCAAAGAATTATATTAAACTGAAACAAAACTCCCTAAAATTTTAACAGATGTACCAAAGACAATTTTGAGGTTTTTCTCACAAACCTGCCTTGCATATCCAGGTTTAGGAGGTGTAGAATAAATCTGTTTAATAGGCTGCAAAATTTCTGTGCCCCCCATATCAGCTTCTATTGTACTATGAAGTCCCAGCGCCTTCTTCAGTGTTTCCTCTGTATATTCCTGGCTCCCACTGTAAGACAAAAGTTAAAGAAAGACAAAAAATAATGAGATCAAAAATTTTGCTGAGGCCCCTCAGATCCAATGATACTGGCACTGGGATTGAAAAATAACCCTACCAAGACTTGTTACGACAAATATAAGCATTACTGTTCAGCTTTAGATTTGAAAAAGGATTCAATAAAACTGAAGTCTATCCTATAATATTATCAATGGGGAATCAATAAACTTGAGAGTCTCTGTGAATGTAGCTTTCTATTGAAGTTAAAAACCAGAATACTATCATCATTCTTTGTCTACTGAAAAAGTTATCTGTCCTTTCAATGGCAAATTTTTATAACCAAGCAAAATTAAAGAAGTTATTTTTCCAAAATTAACATATCAACTTAGCACACAATTTCTGAGACTGGGTTAAAATTTAAATATTACAGCATAAAGAAAATTGTGCATTATGTTCTCTCTGGTTACATTGCAATGTCCTCCTAAATTATGTAATAAACATTCCTTCAAGGTGAAAGTGTAGAAAATAATACAATAATAATGTCTTCATATCCCTAAGAAACCTCAAAGTAGTCCACAAAAATAGGAATAGATGCTTTGAGAAGAGTGGTCCATTTGTCATGCCAAGCAAGAAATCTGGACATTTCCCTTGATAAAGGTAAGAGATAGGACACCATCACACTGTAGTGAAAGCCACTACAGAAACCTCTGAAAAAAAAAAAACCCTGTCTCTCAGAGACAACGAAGGCTATGCTCCACAAATGAAAATAAAGTCATTCCAGGTGACTGTGAAACCTTTGGAAGGTGACTGTGAAACCTTTGGAAGTGCAGCTCTTGAAAGACCTTGCTTCCATTGAAAAGACCCCTAGGACTATTGACTTTAAGCTGCAGGAGACCTGTGAATTCCTGATGGAGCCTGAAAGTCATGTGGTATTTTTACAACTGATAAAACTTCAAAAGCACCAGGTAGACCAATCTGAATGAAGGGAAGGCATAAACATCCATACCATCTCAAACCCGCAGCATGCCCTCCATCACCCAAGTTGCCTAGTCCAGCTGCAGAGACAAATAAACAAAAGTCCACCAATGGCATGCTCCACACTTGCCAAAGGGCCACAGCATATATCCAGGTGAAGCAACCACTCCAATGGAAGGATTCAACAGTCCCTGTTGAGGGGACTGACAGCCAGGCTCTGAATACCTAATAATAAGAATCTTGGCATGATGCCAACATCATGCACATCTGAGCAAGTGAATACCCCACTGCAAAGCAAAATACAATCCTAATGCTGTCAGACATTACCTCGAAGATGGCCCATAACTCCAAAGAAGTTAATGTGACTCGTCAATTCCTGGGATGACCAAAAATCCTAGCTTGAAGATGGAGCAGGTAGGCTCCCAAGCCATAACACAAAACCACTAAAGTTTAATACCAAAAAACATGACAAAGCAGCACTAGGAAGGGCAAACAAAATATGTGAGCACAAACCACACTGAATTACATAAAAATCACATAAAACAAATGAAAAATTATCAAAAACAAAAGAAAAATCCCACAAAAAATTAGATGAACAGTGATACATAAAGGCACAACAGTTTAAATCACTAGGGCCCTAAATTCTGGGATGGACACAACACCATTTACTGCATGGAGTTATACAAAAAAATTACTGACAGCTGAGCCTTCTTAGGAGGACTGGGCATACACAGCAAGGGCACTTGAATCTTTATTGGTAGAGTTTCTGTATCTGGCTGTGTTGCATGTAGAAAAAAGCACTATATGATTTATGGGGTTGTAATGAACAAACTTTCTTTCATACAAACCTATCTTTCTCAATTTGTGACAATCAATTTACAAAAAAGAAAGAAGGAAGGCAGTTAATAGTTCTGATGGCTCAGAGGTGTATGTGTCAACAGCCGTTCCTAGCTGTTGTTTCTTCTATCTATAAGACTTCAGAAAATAAAAGCCTGAAGGAATTCAACACTCAGAATCTGGGCTAATTATGGTTGACTGCTTTGCATGAAAAGTTTCATATTATAAAAAATCCATTTTAGTTACCTCATGTGACTAACCATGAAAGTGCTTGCTAATAAGCATTATTAAATTGGCCCGCATATCAGAAACATCGTTTCTCATCATTCGTAAGTTTTCTATACCCCTGAACTAGGCAATTAATTCAGTATCATATTTTTAGTAGCAAAGCTGATATGAGTGACAGCTTGGCATTGGGGGTACCTCATTAAGATATGATGAACATCTGATAATTTTGTTACATTTTAGGGCTGAAAGACTGAATTGGTGTATTATAAATAAAGGAATCCATTCTTAGACTATCTCTTTGCTCTTTAAAGACCTAAGAGAAAGTCATGAGAATGAGAGAAAAGAGAAATCCAATGTCAATCAGATGGAGAATACATCATTTGTAATCTAATGAGACAAAAGCATTAATGAATTCAGTCACACATGAATAAAGAACAGAAATGGAAAAGAGCTACAAGATAATCAAATCTACTTACTCTGAGAACAGTAGAGAATATGTGCTTCCAAAACTTATAACATTGAAGTAACATCCAGTAGGAAGACTCTTCAGGAACAAGAGAAGTGTGGCGCGTGCACTTTGTATGCGATCTCCATGCATGCTTCCTTTGTTTCCAAAAGAAGATACTATTGTAAGAGCAAATTTCTACATATCCATCTCTGTCTGAGATTTGATAGGCTTTAACCGAGTTCCCGAGCAGTTGATGCACATCCAGGTCATATTCACACTGACAGCAAGTACAGTAATGTGCAAAAAAACCAAAATGACATGACCATGACAGAAAATACTATGACAGGAAAGATTTCAAAACTTTGTACCATGTGTTTTCAAGGTATTTAACTTACCTGAGCAATCCACGACAAATAAAATCTCATTTCTGTGAGAGTAACTTTCTTCTGTGAATTCTGGGTGTAAATTGACCATGACAAGATCATCCTTCATGAGGCCAGTACCAGCTCGTTCTCCTGATTCTCGAATGATGTGAGTCTTGTATGGATTGGTATAGTAAACCAACATACTCCAGTCATGATCTGGCTTAAAGCCACCGCTGTCTTGAGTCACCTGAAACGGACATGAGTTCAGTGTGCTCTACATGAGCCAAATCCATCACATATACAGTATACATAAAGAAAGGTTTTTAGGGCTGATAATAACTTGTCCTTCATCTGAATGTACAGTGGACAATAAACTTTAAATTTTAATTCCTTAGTAACTGTTTATTTGCTGAAACAGGATACATTAAACCTTAAGCTCCTGTTCAATGTACAGTACCGAACTTCAGGTACATACAGAAATTTAAATATCCCAACTCTTTCTGGAAGAATCTTCAAGGGACACGGAATGAGCAATTCTCTGGAATTCCTGTTAATTCCACCTGGAATCTGAGGTTTCTTAAGCATTCTCTGAAATCTTGACCCCCAACATAAACCTAAGGAAAGGAGAGAAACCGATATCACTGTACAGTATTCCAGTCTCTGTTTCCGATTTTTTGTTTTCTTCATTGCTATACCTTTCCTAAAACACAAATACTTATCTACAACAATGTGTAAATTATACTTACTGGAGTCAACTAAAACGTCGTTCTACAGACCATGGTAATCCTACCTTTAAAGTGACATAACCCTTCCTCCTTACCTACACAATGCTACAATTGAATGCGAGGAATCAGGGAGGATGTCTTTAGCAGTATCTGGGAGATAATTACTTACATGCTGGCAAATAATGTAGGTATAACCCTAGAACTTGATTTGCTAGATTATAACTCCTGGAGTGTGGTTAGTTTGATTTTTGTTTCATTCAAAGCACCTGCCTGAGAAAAATTAATTGTACAAGTAAGTACATTCTGCTAACAATCCTCCTACCCTACCTAAAAGCAGGGCCATTCTATTTAGATGCCAGTTGGCATTAATTCTTGTGATTCTATAAAATACTTTGACCCTGAAGTCTGCTATAACTTATCCCAGTGTTAACAACTTCTCCTTGATCTTCCCTTAGAACTACTGTACATTAACAAATTAAAATGCGCAATATTATTTTGCAGCTTGGATCAAAGCCCTGGGATAGAAAAGGCTAACTGATTGACTACCATAAAATGGAAAAAAGTGAAAAGTCAAGCCATGAGTCAATAAAAATCATGAACTGAGTCCAGTACCAGAATTATGAGTAACCCTAAGCCCTCACAGATTTTCTTGTGTGCAATAAACTAGGTCCTCTTACCATATGACCAAGACTAAGAAGGCAAAGATTTATTAGGTATCCAGTTAAATTCAGCCAGGATAAAGAATTTGGCAATTAAGATTGCCACAAATCCCAGTCTTGCAAAATCTTTTTCCTTCTGAAATATTCTCACAAGATTCTATTCTACTACTTTGATGACACTACTTGGCTTATATAAAAATCTTATTAACATTTAACAGAAGTATTACGATAATGTATAAACATATCACAATTAAGCTTACCTCTGCAGACATACTGTCATCACTTAATTCCACATTCAAGGACTCACGGTGTGAGGCTATGCGAGCTATAACATGTCCCCCTTGAACCTTAGCATTTATACCGAAAGTATAGGCTTCAGACACAATGACTGTTTCAGAGTTGCCAGTTCGTGCAACACTCTCTGGAAAAAACCTTAAGTTATTTCATATATAAAAAGATTCCTAATACAGTACTTGTATATATATCTAATGGTATTCTAAACAGTATTATAAAAACAAAGTCTGGAAAAAACTGAAAAACATCAATATAAGATAACTAGCTTTTTATACAAAGGGCAATGCTAAAAAGGGGTCAGTTTCTTTCCTTCATCTATCAACATTCCACCTTTCAGTTTGATCACTCCATCAGAAAAGATTACCCACCTCCAAGCTCACAATAAGAATCTGTGGTCCTCTTCAAATATAAAATATGCAATAACTGAGACTCTTGCTTATAGGTATGGCATACATGAAGGATTAAATTCTGTTTTTTGTGTTTGTTTGTTAACCTTTTTCAGCCGTTTCTACTTATGATCTAAGTTTACCATAAGTTCACACAATATAACAGTACTGAGAGATTGACTATGCAAGATATAGTTCTACTTTACTGTAATTTGAAAACTAATGACTGATGCAAGAAATGAGCTTTGATAAAAAATGAAGCATGCAGAGAAGGAATATGGTGTGTGTGTGTGTGTGTGTGTGTGTGTGTGTGTGTGTGTGTGTGTGTGTGAGAGAGAGAGAGAGAGAGAGAGAGAGAGAGAGAGAGAGAGAGAGAGAGAGAGAGAGAGAGAGAATATTTACCTGTATGTTGGCTGGGAGAAATGTCACAAGGGCAGTATCGAGGATTAAGAACAGTTGGCAAAGTGAAACTCACGGCCCCATCAGTCTTGACTTTTAGTTCCATCATCATACTCAACTGCAGTTCAGCTTGAGAACCTGAAAAATAATACTGTTTTCATATGTTAAACTGGACAAACAATCAACTTGAGAAGGGTCTTCCAAAATGTAACCTGTCAGTAAGTAGGAGATCATCAGTACAGGACCGAACAGTTTCAGCCAGAGAGTTTTTAGCCTAGAACTCTCAAATGCATAAAAAAATGCCAACTCTAAGGGTTACAACTAGCCAAACCCTACAGCAAAAATGCTTAATGCAAGTCATTTATAACATAAACAAAACTGAAGGAATGGCTAAATTAGCTAAGCCTAATGAAAACTTGGTAAATTATTAGTTGAAGTAACCCAATAGTTTAATGTTACACCTGATGATGCATCACTATGAAAAAGTATGTTCAAAAGAATTACGAGGGGCAGTGGCAAAAAACATATGAATCTATGTTACTTAAGTACCAGTTCCTATAGCATCCGTGTTTGCAGGGAACGGAGTACTGTATAGTTTACTTGAATTTCAGAGGCTTCCTGATGGATTTAAGGTTTATTTTTTTATCAGAAAATTTGGTGTAGAGGGGTCTTGTATTTATATATTTCCACAGATGAGGCTGACTGGCATTGTGCCAAAAATTCACACATGGATGAAATGTTATGAAGTGATAAAGTTACCAGGTACAGTAGTACAATATCTGTGCCCGCAAATTTACAATATGAAATCAGCAAAGCAGCATAACACCAAACCATAATATCCAGTGGAAGATGACAGTAATACAGAGGCTGATTAAGTACAGTTCTTTCACTTCAGTCATAATTGTTTAAGTACCAGTGACATTCGGTTACTTTTAATGAAATTGCTGTATATATTAGTTCAAACCATGCTCTTACATAATTCACTAGTTTTTTTTTTTTTTTTTTACTAATATTTGAAATTTAATACAAATATCAAAGACATATGTAAGGAAATAAAATTTTTTCACAGGTGTGTATGGCCTATATCACACTTCATGTAGAGGCAATCATTATTGATCAACAAACTAAAATGACATTTTATATGTTGCACAAACAAACTGTACCTGGACATTGCAAAAACACACATGCAACAGAACCAACTCACCTCCTGGGAGATTCCCTAAAGCCAAGTGAAATGTATCTGCAGTCAGGGCATCCTCTCTTGCTAGAACTGCAGTATGGCCAGACTGGACAGCATCCTTGTAAATTTTTTCAGCCTTAAAGGTAAAGAAAAATAAAAAAAATAAAGAAATGGTGAAGCCTGGACCCATATGCTATACCCTGTCCTTTGAATACAATCCCCATTATCAAGGTAGAGTACATAGTTTTTATTCTCAAGTAAGTCTCCTAAGTTTTATAATGTAATAAAAAAAACTGCAAAAGTAAGAAGTAAATTCAACAATGATAAATTAAAAGTGTAGAATGAACAATACTTAGTAATTTAAAATTTCTGGACAAGGCAAGGGATGTTGAGGCAAATTTATATTACACGTGTTTTCTCCCAAACATTCACAGAAACAATGGCAGAAAAGATCCTTTCAAGCAAAATTTAACTGAAATTAATGATAAATCAAAATGTTGGAAAATACGAAAATCTAAGACTTTTCTCGTTTCATTGGTACAAAAATTTTAATTTCCCTTGTATCATAATGTTTGGTTATGGCCTGACATACGAAGAGCCAAAGTGCTGCATAACAGCAATAAGTGCGGCAGCGACACCCTTCTAACCAGTTGCCTATCTTTTATTGCGGCTTTCCGAGACTCTACAGTCCTCATACTGAATGTGTATTGACAGAAGGGAGTGGGTTAAGGGCATTCCTCTAAAGTAGGGAAAGTGGCCTCTCTAATCAAGACGTACAGCAAGAATGGGTTATAAAAATTAGATGGATTGCTGTGATTGATGTCACCATGAAAGCATAAAAGTTGGCTGGGCTACGGCTAACTTCTTTATGTAGTAATGCTTGATGCCTTAGTTACCAACTAATCAGTATTATATCACGTTTCACTGCACTGTATTTAATTGTTATACTGTAATCTGAAGCAGAGAAAAAACAGTGTATCAGTAACATTTTACCACCATGTACTTAAAATGTAATAGAAAGTACAGTACAGTATTGCTTTAGACTCTGACCTTCTTCTTTTCCAAGCACTGTGCTGAGATCTTCCGACCACCAATAACTGCTTCAAACTTGTACACTGCAGCACCTTCATCAACTGGCATCCTGAACTCAAGCTGTGAAAAGAAAGATTTGGAATTAGCTTTTTAATTTTTTAACATTATTCTTATCCTCGTGAACTGACTGTATGCATATCACAGATGCAGTGATATAGATAATACTGTAAGTAGTGCAGGGATGCTCACAAAAGAGCCACCTACTCTTTCTTTCTGTTCTCACCACCCTGACAACTATGCCTTTACAATTACTATGCAGAAGTAAAACATGAGCTTTGTACATTGCATGACACACTGTTTTTAAACAAGTCTCTTCGTCTTACCTCAAGAGCATTATCTGTGGCATTGTGATATGTCAGAGATGCGTCTACTCTCGCAGCAAATCCTCGTACTGTAACTCTGATGTCAACTGCCTTCAGAGTTACCACATGGACTTTTGGGGCTGTTAAAGTGAATAAAAATAAATAAATGCCTAAAAAAAGGTACATCAGTTTATAAAATATAGCTGTTCTTGCTGATTTCAGAACTTGGCATTCCAACAGACAAAATCACTTCTTAATCTTTGAACAACTTTCCAAGTAAACAATCGTAACTTCTGTTTCAACATGCATTTTTCATGAGAATACTACAGATACATACATAATTAAATAGATATGTGACTTACAACACTATTTTGTTACACTGAACCAGCCAATCTGCTATGGACTCAAAAATGGCAACAAAAAACCTACCTTAGATCAATGATGACTGAAGAGCTACAACGAAAACACCGGTAAACAAAATGCAGTCATCTTAATCTGGTGTGATTCTTTACAAGATGCAGCCGAAAAGGCTGCCTACCATAATAAAATTTTAAGAACAAGTACAAATACTTGTCGATAATCACTTCTGCCGTAATGTCACTGTATCTAAAATTAATTATTGATGAAAAAGGATACAATACTGTACTGACTGTATACCATACTGTACTTAAATAGGTGTGAAGACCAACAAACGGTACAAACAATTCAAATTACAAACGGCCGCTTGGAATGTAACTCGTTCGTATGCAGGGCAGCATCTGGTATATATTTCTTTGCTTGATATGTAACGTAGATACTAGATATATCTATTGACAAAACACACAAATGAATTCATATTAAGAGAAAACACTTACGTTTGAACCTATTGTGTGTCTGTTCACATGCATCAGCAACTTGCGCTCGACCAATCAAACCCCAAGGTGCCATCTTTGAACTGAAATGAATTTTTAATATATGTAACAGAGAAGATACTAAATGTCTCAGGCTAATAGACGTAGGTCACTCGAGTCACAGGAACCAACAGTTTAAAAGAGAAGGGTTTGTTGATAAGGACTTGTTTGGCTACTTCCACCCACAAGGACACAACAGGAGGCTGTAATGAGACATGCCCATAAGAATAATGCCATTCCCAGCTAGGCCCAGAAGACGAAAGTGCTGAGTGTGATAAATGCAAAAAGTGGTATTGCATCCATTGCCTAATTGCAAACACAGGCCTCAACAAGACTCAAGTGAGCTTTTTTTAAATCTATCAAAATGACAGAAAAGGTAAAAGGATATGCTGTGAGGAAGTAACAGAAACAGAAGATAGCGAAAGGAGTGACAGTAATAACCACAACCTTAGTATTTGTGCAGAATGTAAGAGGTTATAGGAAGAAATGGGCAACAAGTCAGGGGGATGAAATTGCTACAGAAAGGAGTTAGAAGACAAATCTCAAATCACCAAAAACCTGGAAAGTGCGTTGTCTGATGGAATAAACAGCACAGAGAAAACATAAAGGGAGAAGAAATCAGTGGAAGAAGAAGTACAAAACTAAAAGAAGATTGCAGATCATACAAAGAAAGATCAGAATAGGTAATTAACTGGGGAAATAGCAGATAGCAAGAGGACAGTCAATAACCAATGCAGCATCATAGAAGACCAACAAACCTTAAATCAAAACCTAATGGGTGATGTTGAAAACAAAGGAAGCAAAACTATGGAAAGGCCCATCAAAACAGTTTTGAGCCCAATTAGAAATACACCCAACCCTGTTGAAGAGGAAAAGCTAAATAGCGTAGCCCTTAACCAGGGACAAGATCAACAGAAGGGAAAGAAGAAAGGTAGGGAACCCATTGTAAATCAAGAGGAGCCTAAACTCAAAGATAAGGAAACAAAAGCAGCGTGCAGGTTTTATAAAGCAGAAAAGTGCAAGAAAGTTAATTCTTATGAGTACCTGCATATGAGAAAAAGCAAAATCTTCAAAAGAACCCAAAACAGTTTGGAGAGAAAAGAAGTATGGGCAGAATGTAAGTCTTTTCAAAGAAGGGAACTGCAAAAATGGCACAAACCGTACTAAATACATTCACAGGACCAGTAGCCGGAATAGGGATGTACAGTACAAGGAAAGCAAAGGAACAGAAATGAGACACATGAGGTTGGGTAGAAGAAACAAAGGGGACAGATATCTCACTCAAACAAGAGAAAATAAAAGACCTACATTTTAGTCGATGAGCCAAAATAAAAGAATTAGCAGAGTAGGGGACAAGTACCTTATAGGCTATGTACAGGTTTTTCAAGAATAGGGAACCATGTCCATGTAATGGGACAGTCTGCCACTTCTGGTGTTACCGAACACAAAACCACGAAAGAAATAGCCAGGTGAAGAAAACACTTGAAGCATATACACTGAAGAAATTAAAAGAGAATATGAACAACACTATACAGGGCTATTCATATTATATGATCCTGAAGATGACATAGGGAGGGTAAGCAGATGAAGTGAACCTCCTGTACCAGAAATGGGTGTCCATAATTATGCGGGCGAGGAAAACTGAAAAAAAATCCAACGGTGCAGTATTCACGAAGTGGAAAAAGCAGTATAAAACCTGAAGACTAAATGTACCCCGGACACACAAGGAACAAATAAAATAGTCAAGAATATGGGTACAGAAAAGAGAGCATGGCACTCTTTGTAGGAGACATCGAAGAAGAGTTACAATCATGCCGGATGAATCGGAAGAAATGGAAATATTATCACTGCACGAATAAGACAGCAAAGTGGAACTGGAAAACAAGAGAGAGTTATTCATAACTAGCAACATGAGCAAGGTTTTTGAAAACGTGAGGATGGAAATAACAAAGGAAAAGATATAATAGAAAATAAGCAGGTTCCCCTGCGGTGGACTAGACGGAAGATCCACAGCTGATCATCTGCTAAACCTGAACGAAGTGATCGACTACGAAACAATGTTAGGCGCCCAACTTACTACCCTACATATGGTTCGGAGATGCATATAAATGCTTTGATAAACTAGACCTGAAGGACTGCATCAGGGAGACAGCTGAGTTTCACAGAAAACTTCGGGGAAAATGAGTACACCAGAGAACCTGAAACAAAGGATGCGTGCATGATAATGAAAGTCAGGTTGAATATGTTGGACATGAAGGCTAACTTCCGTGGTAAATACAAGAACGAGGTCTGTGATATCTACAGAGTGGAGGAAGACAACACCGAACATTTATTTGTTTGTAAAACTCTACAGAAAATAAAAGAGGACATTACTTCAGAGACCCTGAAATCCCATAACAGAAAATTGGGGAAATGCATCAGACTAACGCTAAACGTAAAGAATTTTGTTAACCTAGAAAGGGCTGGTTGTCAAAGCCACTAACAAGACACTGCCTCAGTAATAGGAAAAGTGAAAGTGTGGAGGTTAAAAGTAAAGTAGAAATGAATTGGTAAAATTCTGTAAAAATTATCAACATCTCTAACTTTTGGGGTTCCTGTTGCAGTAAGGGATTAAACTAAACAGTTTGATGAACTATCAAATAAAGTGAAGCTAAAGATAATTAAAATTGTAAATAACAAGGGAATTTAGTGTCAGTTTAAATAATGCACTAAAGCCCCTTTTACACGGGTCAAGTAGAGAGGCAAGTCAAGTGTGCAAGTAACTTGCTTCAAGTAACTTGACGTGTGTAAACATTACACTTGATCAAGTAAGAAGCAAGTTGAGAGTCAAGCAGAAGAGTAAGTCAAGTGAATAGACACGAGGTCTATTTTGAGGCAAGTTGCTTCCCCTCCATTCACCACTGGCAAGCTACTTGCTACCTACTTGACTCGTGTGAACATGCACTTGAATTGCCAGCTCAGTTGCAGCAAGATCTGCACAGACGTTGTGCCGAATATATAGTACCGGAATTTTATTTTACTCATCATCGTTTTGTTTTATATATTCAGAAATGCCCTCAAAGTGGACTGAAGATGTAACATACAAGTTTGTACTATCGTATATGGAGCATGAGTGTTTGTGGAACATGCATATCGAAATATATGGAAACAAGGCGGCACGACAGAGTGCTCTCATGGACATATGCAAGAAAATGGAAATTGAAAAATATACAATTAATGATGTAAAACAGAAAATTAAAAGTTTAAGGACAACATTTAAGCAAGAACAAAGTGAAGTAGAACAGTCAGAAAGATCTGGTGCTGGTCCTGCAATTAAATGGTTTCCACTAATGAAAGACATAATGAAACAAGGAACACTGAAACGAACATCACAAAATAATTTGTGAGTACATTTATTAATCAAACAAGTTAGGCTACATTAGGCTATATGTGCTTTAATTTGTAGCTGAACACTGCACATCCCTAGGCATAACCTAATAAACCGTACTAATCTTTTCTAGACATATATTTTTATATAAAAATTCAGTGACACTGTTTTTAATCTTTAATTAATCATTCTGTCCTGCCATGATAATTCACCATAAACCATGAAATAAGTAAATATTTTCACTTATTTTACAGGAATTACTATGATTATTTTTTTCTTTTTAATGCTTAGGAGCAGATTTTTATTTTTTTAAGAACAAATTTTATAGCAAGGATTTATACATATTTCAAATAAAGCCGTTCTGATTCTTGGAAAGAGGAGAAACTTACTTTTGTAACAAAGGAATGTTCTCAATTTTGTAACAGAACAATTATTTACTTTGTAACAAATAAAGATTATTTATATCACAGAGTAGAAATGCATTTTGCAACAAGTTAACAACAATTTTATACTGAAGCATAAATGTTTATAGTAATATTTCTTTTTTATTTTTTTTAAGTAAAAATCTATTTTGTTACAGAAAATATATTTTTTATTTTTGTACTATAAACGTAATTTATTTTTCAAAAATAAGGTAGAGCAAATCATGATACAAACAAGATGTAAAAAAAGGGCATAATAAAACTTAAATTTTCATATATTCATGCAGCTTGCTGTAAATTGTGTCACAAACATCTGGGATAATCTTCGAAATTGAAGCAACTGAAACCCGAAAGTGGTGCTGCAGATTTCTGAATGTGTATCCAGTTGCTAGATATGTGAGGGTTAACTCTAATTTGATTTTAGCTGGTAATGCATCTCTCATCAAGGTATAATTTTTCTGCATTTCCAGGCCAACTGCAATAAGTAGCTTATCAAAACTCTTGGGGACATCCTTAAGCAGGATCTATATTCACTGGGATCTTCACAATACAGCTCTCTTGAAAGAGTTGCTGAAGCCCCATGTTCATTTCTCCTTTTTATCCACTCCCTTACCCAAATTCGTTTTTCTTGAGTAACCTCCTCCTCAATTATATCTAACATCTCACTATACATTAACCTGGACACATTTTTAATTACAGTCTTCGTAAGATCCATTGTAAAACAACGAACGAATGTGGATGCTCCAAATGCACAGCATAAACTGAGAGGCTAGTTGCCTGAGTCACTTGCTTTGTGTATACAAGCACTTGCCCTATGCTACTTGCCTTCAAAACAGAAGCAGTCCACTTGCTCACTTGACTTGCCTATCTACTTGACCCGTGTAAAAGGGGCTTAAAAAACAGTATGAATCAGCTTCAAGCAGTAGCGGATCCAGAAAAATTTCATATGGGGGACCATTTTCATAATATATATATATATATATATATATATATATATATATATATATATATATATATATATATATATATATATATATTTCTTTAATCGGTTGTTTTCCATTTTTATATTTATTTATTATTTATTTATTCAACATTACATTTTATCATTATTTTTCATGGGGGCACGTGCCCAGGTTCCCCTCCCCCCAACCCCGCGCCTGGGTCCGCTACGGCTTCAAGTTAAATAGCTCTGCACCTAACACGAACAGCGTAGTGTGCCCGCAACTGTGTATGTAGAGTGAGAGATTAGTAGTTAGTAATAGTAGGCGGGATTTGTCTTTGGAAATGAACCATCTTATCCTCTTGGGTTATCCGTTAACGAGTGTTCCCTCTAAATGCCTGATACCTTGTATCGATACCGAATTCATAACAAAAGAAATAAGCGATGCTTTTGCTATCAAGACATAAATAATTGTAATCAATGAGCCTTGATAGTATAGTCGTGCGTTCGATGAAGTCCCGTGATACACACAAACACGACAGAAAACGCGTATGATATCTGCACTTGCAAACGACTATTTATCTTGACACATTTGTTAACCAATTCCGCACTCTTGTCCTGACTGTTGTATATATATATATATATATATATATATATATATATATATATATATATATATATATATATATATATATATATATATATATATATATATATATATATATATATATATATATATATATATATATATATATATATATATATATATATATATATACATACACACACACACACAATTCACCACAGCAGTCATTACCAGTTGATAAAAGTTGAGTCACTTTAACACCACTAACATAAAACTACGCAAATTCCTCGTAATCACTAATACGATTTTTTTTAAAGTTACCTTAGCGGATACTGTCAACACAATAATAAACACAGATCACACTACCGTAGACAAAACTCTATTCTTGCACTATGTCAACGGTGACGAAACTGTCAACGTACAATGAAACAAGACGACGGCACTTTCAAAGTGTGACTGGGTCCTGGGCAAGCGGCGGGGCCGCAGAAGATAAACGTGTACACCTACGTCTGGCAGCGGTACTCTTTCCTGTCCCTCCCTAGTTCCCTCCAAGTCGACTGTGTCACTGTGCAGAATGCCTGTTTCTGTTTGTTACAACACTTTATCTTCGCGTTCATTTTACTTCTATAGTATAATACCTACGAGCAATATCTAAGAACGATAAAATACTTGGTGACACTGCAGTGTTTCGTTTTAGGAATTAGTGTATGTTTAAGGCTATTGCATCACATTAAGCAACCTCAGGCAGTAAGTTGTTCCATCTCTTTTGACAGAAACCGTAAAGTCCCGAATAATGTTTATATTGCTAGTCTATAGAAATGGACACTAATACCTTATATATTTCTGTGAAACACGTGCTCATTATATACATATATATAATGGAGTAATGTCCTCTTTTATTTTCTATATAATATATTAATATTATATATATATATATATATATATATATATATATATATATATATATATATATATATATATATATATATATAAGAGAGAGAGAGAGAGAGAGAGATGCAGCAGCTTGCACTATCCTGAATGCTTATGGTCTTTATATGGTGCACCGTACTGTTCTCTTGTTATTTTACTTTTCTTTCGCTTAGATTTTAAAGCATCAAGGGCATTAAAAGTCTTTAAAAAATCTCAATCGATTACAGTGTAAGCTGCTGTGAGTACACCTATTCCAGTATCATATTTTCATCTATATGCCACCTAGGGTGGCCATTTCCAAATTCCTAAAAAGGACAATTTTTTTTTGCCAACACCAATTTTTAACCTAAATTAAACATGATTATATGCAGCATGAAGCGTCCCCAAGGTGAGCGGGCATATGCTGGTAGAGGTGACTTATACGGTGCCGCAAACGTCATAGTGTAAACTGGCCTTTATACAAGTACACTGTGGCTCCATGCTTAGTATTCCTAATTGTGCCAATAGCCACTATATAAAATTATTGGCCTAATGAAAAAAAAATCAATGGTTATTTTGACCATCAGTTATCACTGTTTTAGTATATGTATTTGTATTTATTTATATTTTCAGTATTAATATATATTTTTTAGACAGACCCAAAAAGCAGGACAAATTAGCGTCCTTATTAAGGTGAAGCAGGACAGAGGACAGAATGCTCAAAAACAGGACTGTCCTTCCTAAAGTAGGATGTCTGGCCACCCTAAAATTGCCACCATAAATCATACCTTCATCAGGTTTGAAGAACACGTACATAACATAGTCTAAACGCTACTCTGTATAAAAAAGGGATGTACTGTATATATTAATTAATGGAACTATGACGCAACAGGTGGCCCAAAACAGTACAGATGTGGAAACACGGGTACGTTTAAGAACCCAAATTTATGCCTGTCTATTCCAAACAGTCATGGTACGGAAAGGGAGGTAGCCGGAAGGGCTAAATGGAAACCGATAAATAAACCAGGATGATGATGATGATGATGGAGGAAGAGAGAAATGACATATATATTAACTATAGATCAATAACCTTGCAAAGACGACTACAGCAAGGCGTTATAAAGCTATTGTTTAATGACGACATAAAGAAGAAGAAGAAAAGGTCAAACCATCTTTTGAATAGAGTTGTCATAAAGGAACTTATAATTCAGAACTGAATGACATAGACATGTCTCCCGAGGATTTTGCCAAAGCATATACTAGGTTATCCGGTCGCGCCTGTGGAGAATTTTCCTACAAACCGTTGATGTTACGAGAAGCTGCGCAAAAGCAATTCTCGTCCACCCCTCCAACCCAAACAACGGAGCGTTTCAAAGGAATGGTACCGACTTTGCTTGCGACGCTGATGATCGTACGCCACCTTAAATATCATAAAAGTCAGTATTGTAGTATACCCCATACACACAAAATTTATATACACTATACAAATTTATATACACTAGCAATATAATATTCACTATTCGAGAATTTCCGGGTTCTGGTAAAAGAGATGGAACACAAAATAATGTTACTGCTTCAAGTTACTGAACGTGATGCAATAGCCTTCACACGCACTAATATCTGAAGCGAAACGCTGCAATGTCACACTGCATTTTATCGCTCTTAGATATTGTAGTGCGTTCTATTTCTCGTTAAAATTGCAAGTAACACTGTATACTAAGATAAGTGTTGTAACAAGTTATTCCCGCGCAATGAAACAGCAGTTTTGGAGGCAACGGAGGGAGGGGCAGGAAAGAATACCGCTGCCAGATGTACGTGGGGATATAAGCAGTTTATCGTCATACGACTGCCCAGTCAAAGTTTTGAAAGTGTTTCGGTCTCTCCTTGTTCCACGTCGACACTTTTTGCATAGTTGACAGTTTGGTCTTCGGCAGTGTGACTAGAGTTAGTCATCGTGTTGACACCATCTACCAATGTAAGTATTGTCAGCTAATATCCTAATGTCTGTGAGAAATGTTAACACAACAAATAACTAGTGTTACGAACTTGAAAATCCAGTGTAATGGTGGAAATCCTTCTTTTGAATTAATGACAATACCCTTCATAATTGGTGGAGTGGAAAAACGAATTGGTTTTCATCTTATCAAGGCATTAAATTAACCGCTCGAAATTGAGATTGTCTATGATCGAGTGTGTACGTGAGGTCTTCTCAGGCCACCATAGTGCGCAGGTAGCCGAATGGTGGGAGTTGTGGTGGGTCAGAGCGGTGACGTCACTCAGACCATGCCGTGCCCTAAGCTGTGGAACTTCCATAAGAAAATAAAGGAACTATTCTTTCTGCTTTGTTTTTTTTCATCTTTTTAGAGATTTATATTTTATTCTTTTAGGAAAATAAAAGTAAGATTACAAATACATAACTTTATTACATTAAAACAACCAAACACATATTTGATGATGTAAATAACTGAAATTTGTTGAGCATTAGACAGTTTAAATTTATAAAATAAATAATGATGTATACAAAGTATATGCTTCAATTATGTTCTATATCACGCTGCGAGCTTTTTCATTTTATTTTGCGCTTTTCTTGATGAACTAATACTTTTGTTCAAAACACTTCTAAAGAATGTACGACATCTAACAAAAAATTTAATAACTTCGTATGGTAATGTTATGTTATTGCTTTAAAACACTCGCTAATTAAATCAGTCAGTTTATCTGTCGCGCCTTTTCCTGTTTTAAATATTTTTTCCCCGCGATAACAGAGAAACATTTTTTCTATTGTTTTTAAATGCACCAAAATTCCTCGCTTGGTTGCAACAGCGTTCCATCTCTTGCACTTACGGCACCAATCCACGAGCCATCTCCTTCGTCGCTGCAGTTCCAAGGAATTCATATTCAGGAAACTTACGAGCTATATAACCACCAACGTATTGTAAGCCTCCATCTTCCATCGCATTTCCTAATTCTTCTTTTTCAATTTCCAATTCTACATTGTCATCATTTTGCAAATCATTACCAAATTCCACTGGCAAACAAAACAACATAGCCGACAGGCTTATCACAGGATTAGCCCTTTTTGGATAGAAGTTTCTTCATCTACATAGGATGTCCTTTCTTCAACAGGAAAGCTGGAAAATGAGGTTGATGTCATCATATCACGATTGCAACTTTCAACGTTGCAGTTTGATCCTAACAGTTTGCTCTCTTTGCCTAGAATGTGGGCTCTGATTCGGTGCTTAAATGCAACGGGTGATGGGTGTTGATGACATGCAGCCATCTGCCTTATGCAGCCAAAAACTGTTCAAGACCATCTTGATTTAGCCTATAAGTCAGAATATATGATATTTGAAATTTATCTTTGACCATTCTCAGCAGCTTCATTAATGAATTGCATGATTAAATTAAGCCTTTTTGGAAAGGGTAGAGCCTATTGCTTTTAATCACTTTCATTTCTTTAGACACCCGAATCATATCATGCAACGTTTTATTTTGTAAGTCCAGATTCATCCCATGGGCATTTCTTGATGGTTTCCTATCACGGGGCACTCGAGAGTTAAATAAATCGAACCAGGTATCTACAAGGCAAATAAACTGACTTGTGGTTTCTCAATCCTTATCTTCAAGCAAACCTTTGTTACCGAAGTACTGAAGACATTTGTATGTTGTTTCGGACAGTAATTGCACCGCTAGTTTAACATTCATGCGTTGCATGCCCATTACATTGATGTGCTTTTCAGAGAGCTTATGTGCTGTCCGTAGATCACTTTTGCTTTTCATAATTAACTCCCTAACTGAACCACAATGAGCAAACCTATCTCCCGACAACACAAATCCATGATCAAGGAAATTATTCCTAATGATTTTTATTAGGTGCGGTGCATCGGCAAACACATGTACTTCTCTGTTATCATCTACTGGGTTAACAAATGCAGAATTATCTATATCAATGCCTAAGGAATCCCATAAACTAACATTTGTTGTTCCTAAGTCACTAACCATGGCTACTACAGGAAACCCGCGTTCTCAACCTGAATAATCGATTTAAAAGGAGATCTTTTTCATGTTAGTGCCAAAATTATAATAAATAATTTGTTTCCAGGAAGTCGTAAGTCCTCTGATCATCGCGCACTGTACTTTGGTATGTTTGGGTGGAATGGTCAAGGCCGCACCTATAGGTCCGGCCTACGTCACGGTCTGTACCTGCGCAGAACAGTCATATTTTGGGTCGGGGTTGAGAAGACCTCTTTAATCTATAGACCTTGGTGTGCGTACTCAGTGCGTTAATTTCAACTTAAGGGGCGTAGTTGAGGAAGCTCAAATCGCACTGTTCAAGACGTGTGCGATGACTTGACTCCGGGATGTCTTGTTTTTTGGGTTTTCATTGGGTAAAATAACCGAGATCTGGTTTTTTCCCAATTTCCATAAATATATATATATATATATATATATATATATATATATATATATATATATATATATATATATATATATATGTATATATGTATATATATGTATATATGACCCAACACCCAGCTAAGCATAAGAGAAATTTTGAGTCTGCCAAGGCTAGTGTAGCCATCACTATTTCTTAAAGAAGAAAGGAGAACCAGAAAGCGCAAAAATTACCAAGGCTAGTCCAAGATCTAAAGACTACACTCCTGGGCTAGTCGAGGGGCCAGTCACCAAAATTGAGATTTACCGTACACGGTGAGCTCCTTAGGAGTTTATGCCTTTTTATGATAGATACGTGTGTCCCACACCATAATCGGGACGGCTCTTGAAAATCTGACCTTTCGAACAACTCGATATTGCCATAAATAGAGCCATATATAAATCTATCTCGGCAGCACTGGGTATTCTGATTATCTGCTGTGCCTTATGCTTGTTTGTTCAAGTAGCCACTTAACAATTTGGTAAGACAACCATGAGGCAATGTGCTTTGTGACAGTATATAGGAAAATAAAATACATTTACATTTACACTATTTTTATCATATGCAAAACAACTCTTCCTCCCAATATACCGAAAAAGTTACATGTTATTCCTCAAAGATTTAGCTGTAATTCACAAAGTATTATAGGTAATTTACCTATAATACTTTGTGAAACAGAAAATTTTTCAAAAATTGCACAAGGATTATATACATATAAAGAAGTATTATTTCATATAAATAATAACTGTATTATTTGGTCAAAACTGAATGCTACCTCAAAATCCGTAATTTCCATCTTCAGTAAACAAATTCAAGTAACACACCAATTATCGGTCAAGTTAACTATGATATGATGTATAATGTTACACATTTGTATCGTGGCACATAAAAACAAGAAACAAAAAATAAGATGCACACAAGTATATACAGGGTATATATATATATATATATATATATATATATATGTATATATATATATATATATATATATATATATATATATATATATATATATATATATATATATATATATATATATATATATAACTGAATCACGAAAATATGGAACGTGATGAATATATGAATAAAGATAAAATCCACGAAGGAAACGGAAACACTGGAGTGCTGCAAGTAAAGGACTAGCGTCGAAAGGGCTCGCAGCACTCCAGTGTTTCCGTTTCCTTCGTGGATTTTATCTTTTTATATATATATATATGAATGTCTTTTCCTGTAATACTACAGTATAATATGAATATAAGAAGGCCCATAAAACACTATTTAAACGTTGAAACCATATATTTTGGGCACTTGCTTCTGTGCCCCTGTTCACTGGTAGAATATGGACAGATGAAATTTTTACAAGGGTATATATACAAAACATAAAGGTGTGGCATTAAGTCTCCGATGGTATGGAGTGACCGTTTCCTAAGAAGGAGGAGAATGACCAATTCCCTAGTGGTTTTTGGCCTCATTAGCTCCCGTTTGGCGACGGATCTGGAGGTCGCCTTTCTTGGGCCATCTTCTTCAGTAGCGGTCTTAGGATTAGAGCGTCGATGTCGTCCGATTTCCAATGTCCTCCTGACAGGTTCATATTGTTGGTTTGATTGATGATAGCAGATTCCTTGAAAAATTAAAGAACAAGAAACAAATAAACAAACAAAACGAGATCTGTGCGTGTCACTCGTACACAGTTGGCGGGAAATTTTAGTTATGGGAGAAAACGGTATTATTTAAAGGCATACTATACTATTTATAATGCTTTGTGTAGCTACATGAATATTTTTGAGGGACAAAGTTTTATGCAAATATCAAACTTTACCGATAGTTAGAATAAGTATGTGCTTTTTATACAATTTCCAGGACATTTAGCAAATTTGGGTAAATTTTCCTTATCTCAGCTATATTTTATGAATTGCAGCTTAATTATTTAACCAAGATGTAGGAATTTTTCGGTAAATTTTCTTAGTCATCATGTTTCATTTAAAAAATGGTCCAAAGACCTATAGGTGTAATTTTTTGGTATATCATTTCCATCTTTATTGTGTCAAGGTCATTTTACCAGAATATTACGTGAATATATAAACAAACAATCATATGGCATAACATTTAATGAAAGTGACCAACGCTAATAAGATAGATAAAGTGGCCAACGCGAATAAGATAGATTAATCTAGAGAGCTATTTATGGCAATATTTAGATGTTCGAAAAGCCAGATTTTTAAGAGCCGTCCCGATTATGGTGTGCTATATATTAATCTATCTTATAAATACATCAAAACGTAAGGGGCTCACCGTGTAGGGTAAATCCCTTATTTTAACAGATAGAGGCATTTGGCTCCCAGACTATTTCATACATCATCCAAGACGATATTGCGTACTATGAAAAGTTAGAACTTATGAAATATGTCAAAAGCAGAAATTTTCTCTAATTATTGCTGAACGTACGAATATTTCTGTGACGCAAGTTTTGCAATAGTAATCCGTTACTTTGACAAAGTTAAACTTGACGTTGCTGATTCCCTGCTTGACAGTGTTGTGGTCGGAAGTGGGATAGGAGAAGGCCTTTTTAATGCTGTTGAAGCTCTCTTCAAGGAAAGAAATATCCCTTTGTCAAATGTCATAGGATTTGGTAACGATAACTGTAGCCTATTACTGTGATGTGTAAGAAAAGCTGGTTTCAGAAGTTGCTAAAAGATTCCGTGCCGTCAGTTTTCATTCCTGGATGCGTATGCCAGTCATTTTTAGAATCACTTTTGAAAGACCTGACATATTTTTCCCGCAGAAGCAAAAGGCAGAATGATTTTGCCATTATCCAAGATGTTGTAGAAACTGCTCATCATAGAATTCCCAAACTGGCACAGACTAGATGGTTATCCAGAGAAAAGGTAATATGTAGCATTCTAGAAGAATGGGAAGCTCTTCTGCTCTACTTGCAGTCAGAAATGAAAACAGATGGGGTAGGTGGCGCCCAGCCAATAGACGAGCACTTAACCAACCGTGGAAAAAAACACATGCAAAGTCTTTTACAATGTGTATTGCAAAAGATAAATATTCTAAATCTTGAATTTCAATCAGAGGCTTTCAGACTACTTAACCTATATTCTGCAGTGTCTTTACAACATAAAACTATTTAAGTTTATTCATCAAAGAAGAGCTTCTTATGCAAAACAAACTTTCAGAGCATGATCCCAGCAACAAAATGTTACACAAGGACATCGAAAATATGCACTTAGGAGGGAGAACAGTGGCCCTGCAACATAAGGAACCTCTTTCCAGTGATTGTATTTGCAGATTTAAGAAGGATTGCTTGAAATTCTTGATAGAACTGTGTTTGCAAATAAAAAAAGAGATTTTCTTTTGATGATGACGGCATAGTTGCTAAGCTTAAAAATCTCGACCCAAAGGTGACAAGCGATCCCAAATCTCCAATGTCAATTGCAAATCTGTCGATTCATTTTAGTATTGTAATTTCTGAAGATCAGCTAAATGATCTTGATGATGAATGGAGGAGCTGTAGATTATCGACGGATTTGCTCACCTTTCCTGAAAATATGAAGATACCAGAGTACTGGAATAACTTGAGTACAGTAAAGAATGCTCTTGGCCAACATAATATGAATTGCTATCACGCTTCATGACGGACCTAACAGTTCTGCCCCATTCCTCGGCTGCAATCGAGAGAATTTTTTCACAAATGAATTGTGTTAAAACAAAAACAAATAAATTGAAACTTGAAACTACAAGAGACAGAATTCTTGCGAGACGAAGAATCACTAAGCACAACAAGGCCTGCGTGACATGGGAACCAAAACAAGAATTAATACATGATCTTTAGGAAGGAACAACAGACCGTAGATATTTTGAAAGTTGAAAAGTGCGAAGACCAGTAACGAAATTGCCACTCTTTATGTTTATGAAGATTCTGAGGATGAGATATAGATCTAAAGCATCGTTGCCAAAATGCCGAATTTTTAGGATTTATGCCGAGAAAAAACTCTACGGGTTGTAAATGCATTTTTCCTGCCGACCAGGAGTCGAGAACGCTGCTTTCCTGCCGAGAAAAAATCGGCATGCCTCACAGACGCGATGGCTTTCCCTCCATGCAGCTGTATCTCGAGTACTTGAGCAATGGCGACCATGAACCTTATATTTTTCTGGCAAGCACTTGGAAGATAGATTAACTACATCTAAAAAGATCCATCTATCCGTATTTATTTTCAATTTCTTGATTTTATTCTTCCTTACTTCAATAAATTTAATACTTTGTTTTTATTCTTCCTTACTTCAATAAATTTAATACTTTGTTCCAAAGGAGGGAACCTACATTACACATCTTACATAAGAAGTGTAAGATTTTATACTTTGATATCCTGAGAATGTATTACTCGTCTAGCAAAGTAACTGATTCACAATTATGTCAGATCATCTCAAGTGATGACCGTCACTTTATACTTCTCAATGAAGTATACATGGACACAATAGTTCTCGGTATATTGCAAGAGCCAGAAATTGCTTCAAATGAAGCACTGATCGCCGATGTCACAAAAAGATGTCGACAATTTATGATTACAGCGTGTGTTCAAATGAAAGAAAGGTTACCTCTAGGTTAAAAATTGCTACAATTATGCAGTAATTTAAGTGTAGAGGTTTGCACCAGAAATGATGTGCTTCAAATTATGCCATCATTGTCAGATTTAGCTGCAGAAGTACCACGAATATATTCAGGGGATCGACAGCAATTGGATGAAAGTGTAAGGTGTCAAAGAAACGAGCAGGTAAAAGTTACTGCTACTTTATTACAGATCCAGGCAGCTTATATTGCGGCCGACTGACGCCGGGCCGTGAGAGACAATGGAATTGACTGTGACCTGAGGTCGAAACAATAAACAATAATATGCAGTGAACGAGTACAAATTACAATACAAAACATACAGAGCTACAATATAGATACAGTCTTGATGCCTGTGAATGAAGAAACATGTGATACACAATGTGTGACATTCGTATAAATACCATAAAGTAAAAATGATTAAAATGCGTGACCTGGCACGCTTGACACTGGACAACCGGAATTCAAGGTTTTGCTCTCCTTTGCTTGGAGCATTTTATCGTTACTTACCTCAAACGCTGATGCAGAAAGAATATTTTCCAAGGTAAATTTGATCAAAACAAAAATTAGAAGCAAAATTTCGACATCCATCCTAAGAGCTTTAGCTTTAGTCTCAGAGACTGTGAAGACCAAAGGATGCTGCGTAACCTTTGAGGTCTGTGCAGAAATCGAGAGAAAATATTTGATGACGGCGAGGAGGAGAATTTATAGAACTAGTGTGCGCATCATATAAATTTATATGTGTATATAATTGTAAGAAATAAATATGACCAGCTTAGGGAGGAAGGCCCAGTGCTCCAACATCCTCAGCAAAAGTGGCAAAATATGGAAAATGCAATAAGAGAAGGTAATGAAATAATACCAACAACAGAAAGGAGAGCTTGGAGAGAATGGATGACAGAAGATATCTTGATAATGATGGATGAAAGAAGGCAACAGAAGGGTAAAATTGAAGATAAATATAGAGCTCTGGATAGAACTGTTAAGAGGGAATGCACCAGGGCAAAGGAGAAATGGATGGATGAGATTTGTGAGGAGGTAGAAGATTTGGATAAAAGGGATGAACGGAGAAAGTATGATAAGGTGAAAGAAATTACTTTTAAAAAGAAGAGAAGTATCAGCACTGGTATCAAAAAAGCGGGTGGAACCATAGTATTGGAGTCAAAAGAAATATTGGAAAGATGGACGGAATATATTGGAGAATTGTTTGATGATGATAGAATAGAACATCTAGACCTGAATGACAACGGAGAGGGACCAAGTATAATCAGATCAGAGATAGAGGCATCTTTAAAACAAAAGAAAAGCGATAAAGCAACAGGTGATGATGGAATAGCAGCAGAGATGTTGGTAGCCCTGGGGGAATACATCATTGATATATTAATGGAAATAGTGGAAGGAATATATGAAGATGGAGTGCCTGCAACACAGATGTACAAATCAACATTTATCACAATGCCAAAAATACCAGGAACACTTGAGTGCATGAGTCAGATCACAAAAATAATATTAAGGATTGTTTTGAATAGAATAAGAAATAAGATACTCCCAGAGATTGGCAATGAACAGTGTGGTTTTATGAGAGATAAAGGGACAAGAAATGCAATTTTTATTTTGAGAATGTTGATGGAGAGAGCAGGAGAAGTGAAAAAAAGATCTATATGTTTGTTTTGTTGACTATGAAAAGGCTTTTGATCGGGTTAGACATGTAGACCTTATAAGGATATTGGAACATAAATATCGATGGGAAAGATCTAAGATTGATAAAGAATTTATATTGGAATCAAGAGGCATCAGTGAAAGTAGAAAATGACGAATCAGAGACTCGGCACATCAAGAGAGGTGTAAGACAGGGTTGTGTGTTATCACCTGATCTCTTCAATTTATATAGTGACATGATAATGAGAGATCTCAGAGATATGGAAGGAATTAAGGTTGGAGGAGTCAGTATTAATAATATCAGATATGCTGATGATACAGCACTTGTTGCAGACTCTCATGATAAACTTCAAGCTTTAGTCAGTACTTTACACCAGTCAAGCAGAGACAGAGGTCTGTCAATAAATATTAAGAAAACAGAAGTTATGGTTATCCCCAAAGATGAAATCCCCCCAAGAACAGATATAAGAATTAATGCTGAAACAGTTAAACAAACCGATAGTTTTAATTATTTAGGATGCACTGTCACAAGTGATGGAAAATGCGAAAAAGAGATCAGGAAGAGAATATCCATGGCAAAAGATGCATTTGGTAAGATAAAGAAATTAGTCACCAACTTAAAAATATCGATGAATCTAAGGAGGAGATTTGTGAAATGTTTTGTTTGGTCTGTATTGTTGTATGGCTGTGAAACTTGGACCTTGAGGAAGGCAGACGAGGAGAGGTTACAGGCTGCAGAAATGTGGTTTTGGAGAAGGATGCTGAAAATGTCATGGACAGAAAGGAAAACTAATGAGCAGGTATTAGAGAGAGTAGGCTTTGAGAGAGAACTTTTGGCTTCAGTGAGAGGTAGACAAATGCGGTTTGTGGGTCACATAGTGAGGATTATGGACACTAAAGATTATTTTTCTATTATTGGATATAACCTAATATGTCTAGGATTATGGGCACTAAAAATAATTTTTTTCATTATTGGATATTACCTAATATGTCTAGGTTTATGGGCAGTAAAGATTATTTCTCTATTAATTCGATTATGTAATATATCTTGAATAAATGTTAATTCACATACTTTATATGTAAATGGTTAAAATTTATGTAGAACAGATATTGTTTTGTAATTGTTAATATATTCATTTATATTTAAACATGTAGAATATCAATAAAAGGAAAAAAAGTATCTTATATGATTGATATATGAATGAACGATGATAAAAATAAATCCAATAATTTCTAAGATTTATTTTTATCATTGCATTTGACAGATTCAAAAGAAAAGGGTGCAGCTCGTAGCTTGTTTTATTTTCTTTAGTTACCATGAGTTCAACACTGAAAACCGTTTTCTATAGGTATGCCGATTTCCTATGGTTACCTAGATGTTATGACACCAGATTTAATAAACAAATCAATCAATCAATCATATGCCGACTTTTGGCAACGCTGATCTAAAGCTAAAGTAGCATTGATGTTTATGACAATTTAAAGATAGAGTAGTAGTTTTGGAGGGTTATTTGCTACCCGTGTTTCTTTAATGGGATGTGGGTTTATCTGAGCTTGCGGTCTGGTTATTATAAATTTACTCTGCTGGCAGCACTGCGGGGAGGAATGTAGCTCCTCTTATTTTCGTTTGAAATGTCATATTTCTACCTCGTAAAAGGGAACCAGTATAGGAATAAGTATAAAAACCACTCTAAGAACCAGTTTAAAAACCACTATTAGAACCTGTTTAGGAATCACTCCTAACAATTATGGAAGGAACACTGGGAATAAATTGTTTACACCATGTATCCTACTAAGAAACATTAAGCAACCCGCGGGAGTCAGCCTTCCCTCAACCCTAACCAGAAAAGGGATTTTGACAAAGGAAAAATCTATTTCTGAGGAAGGTCCCGTGTCACCCGGTGAAATTCCATTACAGCACGAATTTCTAGGTATAATAATGCTAGATATACCAGAGAAAAAGAGCTTTCAGGAAAGCTAAGTTACTACCTCAGCCGAGCCGCCTTCTAGGAAGACGTCGGTATAAAGAAGGGTGAGTGAAATACCACTACCACAGAAACACACTGAAAGATCTCTCCTTATCAAAACCCCGAACAGAGCGGTGAGCCATTACAGCCCCACACTCAACACCCGCCAGGACGGCGACACCAGCGCCACCTACCTCATTCCATGCTAGCACTAACCCCAGACTTGCATGTGCAAGTAGGGGGGGAGTACTAGGTGATCTAGGGAGGGTCACTGGTGACACGGGACCTTCTCAGAAATAGATTTTTCCTTTGTCAAAATCCCTTTTCTGAGTTCAGTCCCGTGTCAGCCGGTGAAATAGTGATAGAGAATCATGCCAAGGCTGCAACTACAAGGAAAAAAGGGGTAATCTGAAGAAAAAGGCAAAATTTTACGAAAATAATTTTAATCAAGTAATCTCTTTCATGTAGCAGGAATACTAATTCTAAGGCACATCAAAAACTTAGTGCTATGAACGTGGGGGAAGTCCCCGCACGACGGGAAGAAGCCCCAAAATCTTAAAATTACTTAAAGCAAATTGAAACATGAAATGTGCATAAGATAATTGCAAATACAACCTTAAAACTATACACGCAAACTTAGGCTAAACACGTAAGAGACAAGATCAATGAAAATTAACATATACAGAACATATACATATATCTGGGGTACATGGAGCAAAATAAAACCGTCCAGTACCCCATAAGAAAAACAATCATAGCATGTCAGATTACACTTTTCCATCAACAGATACAAGATACATCAATATGAGGAGCCAGGCAGTGAGGTATAATCAACCAGGAGAATAAGCAGAGAAGTAAATGAGAGGCAGGCGGGGGGGAAAGGATAGGATAAGGATATGATTAGTTAAGGTGGGGAGATGACACTTCCCACAGCTATGGTAGAAAATTTCAGGGCTTCGAGCGATTTTAAATAGTGGCGTTTAAACACTAGAGGTGATTTCAACCCGTGAAATTTAGATAATTCTGAGAAGTCCATATTATGAAAGTAATTAATGGAAGTAGCAACTGCTCGAATATCATGAACCTTAGGAACTGAATCTGTTGGCCTGTTTAATGAAATACAGAATTTGTTGTCTTATAGCATTCAGTGAAAGAGTACCACCTTTCTCCCTGATAAAAAGAGGACCCGACTTACTCTGTGGAGTTCTTAAAAGGTAAGATTTAAGTGTATAAACTGGACATAAAGACTGGTCTTGAGGAAGGGGCACCACCTTCCAAGGAGACCATCTGTCCTGTGGGTCTTCGTTCTTAGCTAAAAATCTAGGGTCAGGGAAAGGAGGACCTCTCCAGACGGGAGGAAGTTCACAAAATTATCACCTCTAGTGAGAGCCGACAGCTCTGAGATTCTAGCACCTGAAGCCAAGCTAATCAAAAATAAAGTCTTCCTTAACAGATCCTGATAAGAGCAATGAAAGTTATCCAACTCTGATGCTAACTTAAGGACGTCATTGAGAAACCACGTAACAGAATGTGGGCGTGATACTGGTCTCAGACGAGCGCATGCTCTGGGGATAGATGAAAATAGGAATCTGTAAGGTCGATTTTAAAGCCGTAAAGGAATACTTTCTTCAATGCTGACTTGACTGTGGTAATAGTGGCCGGAGCAAGGCCTTCTCAAACAGTGATCTAAAGAAAGAAACTCCTAAATTAGTCGTCATGATTTTGGCTTCAGATGCTTTCAGGAAGGAGGCTAATTTTTTGACTGCTGAGTCATACTGTCTAAGAGTAGAATCTCTTTTATCTGATTCTAAAACAGAGTGTTGACAGGGTCAATGTTCGCTCCTTTTGGGCTGCGAATTTTATAAAGTCCATAAAACTAGGGCATTCTGAATTCTTGAGGAAGCTGACACAGTCTTGGTTTGTACTGTCTGGGTCAGAATGGGCTTGGGAACTGGAAGACTCCGTAATCCCAGTTCCTGAAGAAGAGGGAACCAATTGCTCTTCGGCCAGTAGGGGCTACTAGGGCTGGTTGACCTTGAATGTCCTGAGTTTGTGTAATACTTTCAGCAGTAAATTTATTGGAGGAACAGATAAATTTTCTCCCAATTGTTCCAATCTACTGTCATTGCGTCTGTGGCGTACGCCTGAGGGTCCAGGTTCGGGGCCACGAACAGGAGCTTGAAGTTGCTCTCCATCGCGAACAGATCCACTTGGAGGCCCGGAACCCGCGGCAAATCCATTTGAAAGATTCCACGTCCAGGGACCACCCGCCTCCAACGGAGTAGCCCTGACAGGGAATCCGCCACCACGCCCGCACTCGCTAGGTGGGTGGCTGACAGGTGCCAGCCGTGCTTGTTCGCCAGGGAGAAGATAGCAACCATTACTTGGTTTACTCGACCTGATTTGGAGCCGCCCCTGTTGATGCAATGAACTACCACTGCGCTGTCCAACACCAGCCTGATATGAATCCGGTTGGGGGGGCGGATTTTCTTCAGAGTTAGAAAGACCGCCATAGCTTCCAGGGTATTTATATGGAACTGCTGAAACATTGTGGACCACGTTCCTTGTACTTTCTGTTTTGGTGAATATCCCCTTAGGGAAGCGTCTGTGTGAACAACTAGTGCCGGAGGGGGAAATTGAAGCGGAACTGTTTTGGACAGGCCTCTGACTGTGGTCCAAGGCCGCAGTCTTGTCTTTAAGATTCGAGGAATAGAGGAGACCTTGTCTCTGAGCTTGACATTGGCTCGACTCCGCCACACTCTGTTTATGTCTTTTAATTTCGCTTTTAAGAGCAGGTCTGTCACTGAGGCAAATTGAAGAGACCCAAGGACTCTTTCTTGGGATCGGCGGGATGCCGATGGATTTTTGAGAAATCTCCTGGTGAGAGATGCTATCTCTTTCCTCTTGGGAGGCGGGAGAGATAATGTGTGAGAGGACAGATCCCACTGGAGACCCAGCCACTGAAACCGGGACTCCGGAGTCAGGCGGGACTTCTCTGTTCAGTTGAAAACCCAACGACTCCAGGAAATTGATGACTATGGACGTAGCCTTCTGACACCCGGAACTGTTGGTGCCCAAATTATCCAATCGCTCAGGCACGCTGCTAGGGATATCCCTCGAGACCCGAGTTGTTGCACTACCGTGTCCGCCAGCTTGGTGAATATCCTGGGCGCAATGTTTAGACCGAAGGGCATGACCCTGAAGGAGTAGGCTTGATTCCCGAAGTCTGAAACCGAGGAACTGAGAGAAGTTCGCGCAATCGGGACGTGATAATAAGCGCCTGAAAGATCGATAGAGGTGGTGACGGCTCCACGCCGGAAGTAGAGTCCGTACCTGAGCTACCGTAAGCATGCGAAATTTGTCGCATTTTATGTAGAGATTTAGACGCCGACAGATCCAGGATCACTCTTTGCTGATCGGAGTCTTTTTGGGAACAGTGAATAACCTGCCTTGAAACTTTAGGTGCCTTACTTTCTTTATTGCTTGTTTGTTGAGCAATTCTGTCACGTAATCCTGTAGGATTGACGTGGGTGGCTGGTAAAATCTGGTTAGAGGAGGAGGGTTCTTGATCCAGCTCCATCCTAGTCCTTTGGACACAATGCTGTGTGCCCAAGGGCTGAAGGTCCATTGGTCCCTGAACCAATACAGGCGACCACCTACCTGGGTTCTCTCAGTGGAAGGGAGCGGGTTTATTCCCCCTACCACGTCCAGGCCTTCCCCTTGGGGTGGTGTTGGGCTTTCCTCTATGAGGGACTCTGCCTCTTCCCCCCCTTGCGACCCTATTAAGGCCGTGAAAGTATCCACGGCCCTCATATGTGGGGTTGTACGCTGGCGAAGCTACATAAGAGGGTGCAGCTGGTTGGACCAGCACATACTGTTGGGGGTGAGCCTTTGAGGTGGAAGGCTGAGCTACTGCCGAGACCGGGACGGCTTGGACTACCGCCTGATGGTGGGGCCTCTTATGCCTCCTGAAACGTTTGCCTCCTCTCGTCTGGGGGCCGGCCGATTCTGGGGTCTTGCGCTCATAGGCAGAAATGCCCCAGCGAGAGCGCAGACTCTGGTTGGCCCTTGTAGCCTCGGCCATAACATTTGTGACCTCCTCTTCAGGGAAGAGGTTAGGTCCCCAGATCGAGCTTTTAACGAGCTTGTTAGGCTCGTGGCGGATAGTAGCATCGGCGAAGATGAACTTCCTGCATTCCAGTCTGGCCATGATAAACTCGAACAGGTCAGACTGGAAGCCAGCTAGCAGGGACTTAGCCAAAACCTGAAAGAATGGCTCGTCCGCGCAGGAGACGGCAGTAGCTTCTGTGAGGCAGACGGAGTGCAAGGACCGGGCTAACTTAGTCCGGGCATCAAACTCCGCCTTCAACAAAGATTCCGGCAGCTTGGGGAGCTGCTCGCTGAATTGCGAGGAAGCACAGAAAGGGTCCAGCTTCCCGACAGTGAAAGTGGACGGGCGCCCACCCAGAACTCATCACTTCCTGGGAATACCAGGGAAGTGGGGTCTGTTTCCCTCAGCTGTGGTAACGGATTACCTTCAAAGCACGCCGGGCTGTAGCCAGAGTGACTTTGTCCAAGCAAGGGGTGGGCAGGTTGTCTCCCAGGGCGAACATTGTAAAGTTGCCCTTGAAAGGAGTCAACTTCAGTATTCTCTGCCTGCCACTCCGCCAGAGTGCGCAGGAGAGCCGACTGAGCTTGGTCCCTAGGGACGATGACAGTCTCCTAGGAACCTTATCTGACCGAATCCATGCTTCCTCCGTAAGCCTCACGGCCTGGGTAAGGGGGCAAGAGATCGGGGAAGAACTCCAATTCCTCCAACCGCCTCGTGCCAAGACCTTCAACCGTGAGCTTGCCATCATGTTGATGGCCCGAGTGCTAAACGCCAAGGGTTACCGACATCGAACGGCGGGAGGTCCGCTGTGTCGGGGATAACATACTGTGGTTCGGCTGGGGTGGGCGAGCCATTCCCGCCAGTATGTTATCATGACTGGCCAACTTCTCAGAGATTTTATTAAATCTCGTATCTAGGTCCTCTGTAAACTTCCTAAAAAGTTGATTTGCAAAGGCCTCTGCGCCAAAAAGCAGGTTGGCGAGGAGGGCTTGGTTTTGCAGCCCTCTTACTCGCGCCTTTGCCGGAGGAACCAGACTTGCTCCTGGAGGCTACAGGTCCTGAAACCTTAGCCTTCGACGGGGGGAAGGGCGATGCCTTCTTGGAAGTCGAGGACTTGTAGCCCTTCGCCTTCCATGAAGTCTTCAACTTCAACTTGGGGATAGCAGACGGAGCTCTATCACCCAAGGAGGAAGACTTCACAAAACCTGCGAATGAAGAGACAGATGAAACAGGGAGTCAAAAAAGAGGGGGCCCGCCCCAACAACCTCACTTACCTCACCACTTACCACCTGGTCCTGCTCTGTGTTCATCGGTTCCAGGTTAAGATCCAAGGCGGCTACATCCTCCGAGACCTCAGCGTAGAGGATATCCACTTGGGGTGGCTGGGTCGCATCCCGGATTTGCTGGATGATAGGGGTGGCAAGATCTTCAGGCACTGCGGCCGCCACCCGTGCGCCGGGGTAGAGCAGGTCCTCAACTTAGCGCCGAGGACGTAGGGCTTCCCGACGGAACATTCCTGCCAAACCCAGCCACCCAGGCCCGGAGGGATTCCAAGGCAGACTTCTTGGAAGATTCGTCCGCCTGTAAGAAAACCAACAATTAGCTAAGAACGAAAAAACAGTCCGGGAACCCCGTAAACAATATTCAATATGAGGAGCGTAAAACGGAAGAAGACTGTCACTTACCGACTCATCCTGGACGGTTGCGCAGAGAGCTAAGCAAACCTCACAACCATCGGGTGCCAAACAACCAGGTCGCCAAGTCGGACCGCACAACCAGCGTGGTCCGCACACCACGTGACCGTAGGGGTTGTTGGAGGGAGGCGGTACACCCGGTTCCTCACAGCTAACAGTCTGTAAGTAAAAAAGTACATGAACCTACCACCCTAAGCAATCTAAAAGCCGGCAAGGCCGAAACTCAACTACAACCGAATACTCCGCGGAGAAGAACTCCCTTATCATAAACTGGGCCAATAAGCTCTAAATTACACAGAGTGGAAGGTAAAAGTTTCCAGACCCGGAGTACTCCGGGAATGAAGGAATGAGAACCAAGAACTAACCATAAGGGCTGCCAGTAAAAATAACGGCGGAGCCCCCGGTGTAGGACCGACTCACGATATATAATATAAAGGAGCGCACTCCTGTAGATAAACAGACTTATCTAAATATTGGTCAAAATAATAATAACAATAACAAGTGACGGTAAATACTCCGAGACCGGAGGGATCCGCCTCCTTATATAATGTAAATCCTTCAAGATTTTACTTCCCCGCCGGAGAAACAAGACGGGCAAAATGCTCGTATGTTCATAACATGTCGGAGCAATTATATTTTACCCTATCTACGAACCCGGACGGGAGACGATAGGTGTGGATAGTGTCTCGAACACGCTCGAAAGCAAACGAACCACCAACCCCAACACAGCGATGCTGGGGACTGTATGGGAGGAGCGAATCCTCTACCAAACAGAGGAGTCCCTGAACTCGGAGAAAACGCCATCTAGCGTCACCCGCGCGAGTAGAGCAAGGCTGGAGGGGGGGGGGAGGGGGTGGAGAAGGGGAGAGGGGTAGGCTACCAGGAAGGGAACAGGAGACAGGGAGAAACATATCACCCGCTCAACTGCACCCATACCTCCAAGAATAATGAAACTTGGGAGGGTAGCCTACCACTGGAAGCTACGCAGCCCGAAGCCCGACTCCTTCCTAGGCGAAGCCTAATAGGGACCTAACCTAGTATAGGCTAGGAAAAAGGGAGGAGTGCAGATGGGAGGGGGAAGCAACAGGGAGAGAAATTTTGTGCCGAGAACCAACCGGGATCGAGAAGGGGGGGCAAGGAGGCGACTAGCCTAGAGGAAACACATCCAAAGAACTCAATTCCCCCAAATGAAGGAAGAGAACTAAGGGGCTCACTCTGCCCACCGAAAAACGACCCCGGAGGAAACAGCAACCAAAACTCCCTCAACCTGATGAACTCCACACCCAGGGCAAATAGCCATCACGTATAAAGAAATGAAACCAAAATGTGCCCAATAGGGTGCGTAGCCTACCTCGGGGAAGCGGTTAGATCTGAGGCTGCCGCCACCACACGGAGGTGAACAACAAAATAAATATAATAAATAAAATAAAATAAAATAAAAAGAGAGCACCATCTCCAAGAATAAAATAATTAGCCTACTTGAGACCAAAAATAATAAGGAACCCAACCTGGGGTACCTGGACGGGCATCACCTAACAAAGGCCGATAGGCCAATGAAACGTAATTTCGTAAAAAACAAAAAGGGGGAGCCACCGTAAGGAACCACCAGGAAGGGAACCAAGGGGTAAAAATCTATCTATAACGACGAGGAGACAACTCCAACCTAAAAGAACTGAAGGAATCGCCTCGCGGTCGACATGGCTGGCGGGAACGCCGTAAGGTCATAAAAAGATCTCAATATTTATGAAAATACGAGACCATAACAGCCAAAAATAGAACAAAACCCCACAAGAAGATGGTACTTAACTTGGAGATGGTAAAGCTGCTCGATGCCATCGAGATGCAAGAAAATCCAAATTAAAGAGAGACGAGCACACAAAAGAAACGATGCAGTCACGTGCTAGAAAATGGAATGAGGTAGGTGGCGCTGGTGTCGCCTGTCCTGGCGGGTGTTGAGTGTGGGGGCTGTAACGGCTCACCGCTCTGTTCCGGGGTTTTGATAAGGAGAGATCTTTCGAGTATGTTTCGTGGTAGTGGTATTTCACTCAATTTTCTTATACCGACGTCTTCCTAGAAGACGCCGACTGGGGTAGTAACCACAGCTTTCCTGAAAGCTCTTTTTTTCTGGTATATCTAGCATTATTATACCTAGAAATTCGTGCTGTAATGGAATTTCACCGGCTGACACGGGACTGAACTCAGAAATGAAGATTCGTCCGTCTCCGACGTCAAGTACCATTTCAAGCTAAGAGTAGTCCTGAGTTTATTAACCTAGACCGGTGTGTCACACTTGTATTAGCCTATGCCCAGGATTGAATTGTTATGTATAGGCTAGCCTGAGTTAATTGTCCTAAAATGAGTGGTAACCTCCGAATGTAAGTCAGAACAGTGGACATATCAAGCCACAGGTAATAACATTATTTTAAAACAATTATTACATATGGTGACAGCGGTGTAGGATGTATTTATCTGTTATAGATTCATATATCCACCCCAACGTCTTAAATCTGGCCACGAAGCCATTAGCTCTGTATTTATTTTCAGGTATGATAGCCAAACCTTTTGGTGAGTAGGCGTGTCACCCTAGCCTAAGGTACCATTCGCCTTTTGTATAGTAGCCTATGTTGATTTTTGACTGTATTCCTTATATAACATAGCCGACAAAATGGAGAGTGATGTGGAGAGAGAAGATTTATATGATAATTTGTTGTCTGCTATGGATACTCAGAGCTCTCAAATACAACTGTATGATCAGGGAAATGGCTAATTTATCAGACTCTGCACCTGTCACTTCACACCTTTCAATTCTAAAATAGCTAATGGTTCAGAAATTAACCCATTTGTTACAGCAGACATATCAGTGACACCACATAATAAACCAGCTTTGCCATTGACACAATTTATCAAATATTACACAGCCAGTCATGTCCAGTAATCCATTCCCAGGCCCGTACCCAGAGTTTTTTTTATGGGGGGGGGTCGCTTTTCCCAAAACTGGACCTTTTCTTCTATATATGTCATTGCACATATATAGGTACATACAAGATGAAATACTTGAAAATGTTATTTTAGTTATATTAAGAAAAACTGGGCATGCGGTCTATGCCCTTTTACCCGATTAGATGTTATTCAAAGTACTGACTTTGGTTAACAGAATTTTACTTATAATGTTGAAAGTTTGCACTGAAATTAAGATATATTTTTTCACTTTTATTGATTGATTCATTTAATATGTTAATAGTAACAAATAACATGTATATTACTTTATTTATTGTTATTTTATATACTTTGACTTAACAAAAGACAATAATTAATAAATATCCTAAAGAGTATGTATGTGATGTAATAAAAAGAAATAAACAAAATTTAGGAATAAAAAGGAGAAACTGCAATTACTATGTATAGTTATATATGAAAATTTTCTAACGCACACTACAAATGAAAGCATAAAACAACGAAACACTACAGCTCCTGTGAAAACTGATGTGAGCTCTAGTCGTTTTGGGTGAAGCTTAGAAAAAATATCCACAGCTTTATCCAAATCAGTCGGCATGTTGTAATTAGTGTGAATTAATGCCAGTGAGGACAGCCTCTCTTCTTTCATGTTGGCCCTCGTAAAGGTATTGAGTCTCCTTGGAGTGCTAGCAGACGTCTCACATTCGCATGATGTTACTGGCAGTGTGCATGCTATTTTAAGTAGGGTGCAAATATTAGGAACATAGATGGTTCACACATCTTTATAGCCTTGGCACATGTCAGTGGGACAGAACCTTTTGGCAGTAACTTACACTTCAACTTCCACCTTTTCAGCTTCCGTGGGACTAGTTCTGGTGAAGGGAGATCATCCTCCTTATAAAGTTCAGCAGCAGCAGGCATTAGTTCAATATCTATGTCATCATTGCACTGGACAGAAGGTACAAGTCCAAAGAGGTTTGATGCCGTCTGGGAGAAGGGGGAAAATCTCTCTTCTAATTCCATGATATGGTCTAGAAAAGGAATTGCCAAATTGCGCAAGTAATATTCCTTCACTGATGAAGAGTCAGCATTGGCACGGTGCTGCTGTCTTCCTGCTGATCTTGGTTTGCTTGGAAACACTTAACCTTTGAAGCCATATTCACAGATGATGTGAAGATTTCATCAAAATTATTAGCAATGTCTCGCAGGTGATGGTACAAAACCTTTACTTCATCAACCATGCTAAAGGCCTGTATAATATCCAGGGACATACTTTGTTATATACACAAAATTTTACAATATAACTAATAAACAGGGATAACGACTCGGCAACATCAAGTGTTGAACTCCCCTGAGCCTCCTTAATCCCATAGCATCCACACTTTCATAGACTTTACAATTATTGTAATTTTTATATAGGCATCATGGGGAAAAATGAATAATAAAACACTCATATTAATTATTTATTACTCTTTTATATTTTAATCGACATACAGCATCTTTTTACAAAGTGTGGAATTCATTAACACTCGGATTCCACATTCCACACTTGAACAAGATATGGAGCAGATTAGCCGTCTCGATGACGTAAATTCCACGGTTCGGCAGCCTTGCTGCAGTGTCGTCAAATTTCTTTGGCCAGATTTATCCTACCACAGCTTTAAAATTATCGCTTCTCTACTAAAATTTACAAATAGGGTGGCCTATATCATATTCCTATTATCACTCTTGTATTTCCTACTGTTAAAGAATGATGATAATGTTTAATAACAAAATTTATAAAAGAAGACTTGCCCAAAAAACAAAAGATTGTTATTTATTACTTTATAAGCACAGTTCAATGAAAAGGACAGTCACAGAAAATATGGACTTCCAGAAATTTTTTTTGTGGGGCCGGGTCGTTCGACCCCCGACACCCCCCCCCCCTCTCGGTACAGGCCTGATTCCAGGGCAGTAACACAGTCAATAACCCTTTTATTCCAGTTGATAATCATTCTAAGGAGTTTGTCTTAAAACTTACGGATATTTTGATGTTGAAGTTGTCAGAATTACAAGGTGTTGGGACTGATAACAGACTTGCTAGATTTTTTAGTCAAGTAAAATTCTGTGTTTCCGCAGATGTTGATAGAATCCAAGTAGCATTTACCAGAGTGGAACAAAAAATGGCAACATTATTAACTGCTTAAATGGGTAAAAGGGGAAATAGTGCAGCAGATAATTGCATATTTCATAAGAATCGTTCAGATAGTGAAACAAGCATGAAATTTTGCACAAGTGCTCTTTAAAGTTCCCTCTATCAGAAAAGGGCGCTGGCCACGCAAAAAATTTAATATGGCGGCCAAATTCCAAGATGGCGGCCAGTATCGACAGATTTTGGCTAATTTTTCACTAGAATGGCATGTATTTGCTTCTAGCAATATGGTAAAGCTCTTCCATACTATTTCTTGTGAATATTATGTTTCTGTAGCTTCCCAGTACAGTTTACCTTTAAATATGGGGCTATATGGCTGCCAAGAAAAGGTAGAAACAATAATTATAATGAGAAATAATGCCCGTTCAACAATTATCGTTTTAAGCATGGATCTTGGTTTCTGTGGTTTTAGATCCTAATGAGGCCATCTCTTTCGAATAACTCATCAATTTTGAAGGAAAATTAATAAATGTAAAAGAGTGTATGTCTGCACACAACCAGGGCACACTGGTGACATCACTGCTGTGTAACTCAGCATGGGGTTCAGTGCCAGCTAATCCAGCTTTACTAATCCTGTAGTCTTAGACTAGTAGTTGTAGTATAGTTTAGTTTAGTGTCCCAAATGCTTTCTAACAGCCCCAGACCAGCTATAGTTAGATAGCCACACCTGAATAGACAGGATGTGCCAGCGCGGGAGAGCCGAGCCAAGGGTATGGGGCTGTACATGATGGTTCATGTACTTACCCGGATGGTGTACAGATCACACGGGACTTAAATGGCACTGGATGAATGATCGGGCTAGGTGTAGGGAGACCGAACCTAGTTGAATCCCATACAGGAATGTGTGCTTTGTTTAAGGTGGTAAAAGGATAACCCTCGGCCTTAATCAAAAGTGAAATCATGGCAGAATGTGATGCCAATCCAATATTGAGCAGTAGAAAAACAAACTGGAGTTTGTGTTGTCTTTGTCAGAAGGACAAAAGAGGTGAGCACTTGACATCACCTCCAAGTCATCATGTCCTAGACCATGATGGGTACACAATGCTGGCAAGGAACATTCCCATGTTCAGTGAAATTAATGAAATGCCACTGATAATGGATCCAGCAAGGCTGGATGAAGGTGATGGCATAGAGGCCACTCTCAGGAAAAATGCAGCAAAATACCATGTGAACTGTCGCTTGAGGTTCAAAGTAAGGAGTCTAATGAGCAGACAACACACCATGAACAAACACCTCATGCGCAGAAGACATTCTTGGAGAGAGTCAGCAAGCTGTCATTGGCTTTGCAACACTTGGGAAGTCCTTTTCAGGAAGAGAGCCAGGATCTGTATTCCATTGACAACAAAGACATTGCCCACCCCAGCTCAGCAGAACTTCTACAGACACACCTTGACAGAGGCCGACTAAATTTCAGAAGTTTTCAGACTCTTTGGCAAACAATGCAGTCTCCTTCTATGAGCCGATAAAGAAGAACAGAACTGACTTCTTCAGGCAAGAAGCTGCTCCTGTAGAACAGTCAACGCAGAAACTTCTGAAGGAGGATTGCCAGCTTTTCTCAAAGCTATTTATATCCCGTCAAAGCCGTGAATGTGATCTGCAGGAATTCTTCCAGCACGAGAATCAAACATTCCCAGCTTCCCTTAGTGAGGGTGGTAGGCTGTACACATGTCAGAAGTCTCAGCTGACCTCGGTCCTGGAGAGTCATGTTACACTAGAAGACAAAGAACCAAAGACTGATGTCCTCATTGTAGATGGATCAGCTTTGGTCCATGCCTTGCCACCAAAGAAAGGAAAGACCTTTGAGGGCTATGCACTTTGCGACTTCTTGCCTGTGATACAATCCTATAGCAGCAAGTACACATCATCACATCTTGTATTTGATGTATACAATACATCCAGCCTCAAAGCTGAGACCAGGCTCCAACGTGGTCAAGGAGGAAGGCGCAAGGTGACAGACAAGAACACAATTCCATCCAACTGGCGCAATTTCCTAAGACACGATGCCAACAAGACAGAGTTGTTCCAGTTCCTGGCAGACAAAGTTGCCCAGATGTCTGCCACAAATGTTGTCATTGCCACGAAAGGGTCTGCTGTCCTCAGCACTCATGAGGCTAGTCTTCAGGGACTGGAAAAGTGCTCTCATGAGGAAGCTGACACCGCATCTTTCTCCATGCCAAATATGCCACAGAACATGGAGCCAAGACCATCACGGTTAAAGCAAATGACACAGATGTTCTTGTCGTTGCAGTCAGTGCTTTCTCCACTCTCCACAATCTAGGGCTAGAGAAGCTATGGGTGGCATTTGGCCAAGGCCAGAGCCTGCGCTGGATTGCTGTGCATGACCTATGCAACTCTCTGGGCCAGGAGAAGGTGAATGGCATGCTCTTCTTCCATGCGTTCACAGGCTGTGATACAGTGTCAGCCTTCGGAGCAAGGGCAAGAAGACCGCCTGGCAGACATGGAACATCTTTCCAGAGGCCTCCACTGTGTTCTCCAAACTGAGTCACTACCCTCTCAGAGTGGAAGAGAGTGACCTGAAGGTCCTGAGAGGTTTGTCATACTTATGTATGAAAGATCCAGCACTGCTGGCACTGTGGATGAGGCTAGACTTGATATGTTTGCCAGAAAACAAAGGGCATATGAGGCCATTCCACCAACCAGGGAGCTCTCCTCCAACACACCAAGCGTGCTGCGTACCAGGCTGGTTGTGTGTGGGGCAGGCCACCCAGTGTCAGCCACAGCCAGAGAACCCTGCTGAGTGGGGATGGCAAAAGTCTGGTGAAGCATGGCAAGTCCTCTGGACAACCAACTCGCCCTTAGCCAAGAGTTGCCAACAGCTTACCAAATGTGGATGCAAAGCAGGCTGTCGGGAAAGGTGCAAGTGCTACAAGCTGGGTCTTCCCTGCACAGCTCTGTGCACTTGCAAATGTGAAGTCTAGATAAATATTGCCCTCTCTTCAGTAGATAATCTAGCTTGAGCATCCAACGTGTCATGCTATGCCTACCTTCTTATCCTCGAATTTTTCAAAGGTGTAGGTTGAGAGACCTATACATAGATTGGTTGCGTTTAGTCCGTATTTCTCTTCTTTTCTTTTTATGGTTACAGTCTTAGACACAATGTTGTATGTGACCATACCATTACTATTTCAGTTGAAAATAGCATATTAGTTAAACTGTCTGATCACATGAATATACCATTAAATAAAAACAGTTGGTCTCTATGTTGCTAGCGCTGTGGATAGAAAAAAACTTTTATGGCAACCATTTTGTACGCCATCTTGGTTACAATTCATTTAGTAAGGGTTTTCAATAAAATGTGTGGTATGGAACATTTTTATAACCTAAAAGTCGAGGTTTAAAAAAAAAAAACTGGCATATTCCATCCAATAGATGCTCCCAAACCAGTGAATCTCAACATAGATGGCGGCCATTTTGAAAAATAGCCGCCATCTTGGATTTTCAGGTGGCCAGCGCCCTTTTCTAAGAGAGCGTAGTCTTAGGAATGTTTGTGCCAAATTTCATGCTTGTTTCACTATCTGAACGATTTTTACAGCAATCTGCTGCACTAAAATAACATATCTTGGAGTCAGTTTAAGGACATACGTAATTACCACTTTGATTGTTAAGCTAATATTGCGCAGGCTTGGCAGGAAATTGAGATTGAACGTTACAGTATAGATGAAGCCCCTAGAGCATTTGTTAACAGAATGAAATGTAAATTGTCTGCTTTTGAAATGAAATTTCCTAAGGATTCCCTTTCTAAAGCTGACAGTCTTGTGAAGAAGAAGTTGTATAGAGGACTTAGCAGTACGTACCGAGAAAGACTCAAGGATTTTCTTGATGATAGAATACTCTTAGAGAGATTCATTGAATTTGTTGAGTATGAATATCATCTAGCTACAATGCAATAAGTGGAAATGTTACCCAACGTAGAGTGCTTCCTGTTAATAATTCCAGTTCCCAACCACAGCCTGTAGTAAATAGTAATTCGCAAAGCCCAACAGAACTGCAAGATCAGAGGAAGCTGATTAGTGATTTGTCGAACAAATTAAAGAAGTTAAGTAAGAATAAAGAAAACAATAATTATTTTGCTTACTGTATGGTCAGAGATCACAAACTTTCTGAATGTTCATGTTACACTCCAAGAGGTGTTTGTTTTGAATGTCACAAACCAAATTGTAAAAGGTTCAGTAAAGTGTCCAGGACCTGTTAAGAATGAACGGCTAAACTCAAGTGTCAGGTCTCCTTCTATCAATTTGATGATAAACAATGTAATGTGTTGTACCTTAATTGATACTGGTAGTAGTCCATTTGCCACTCTTATGATTTCCATGGGGGACCTACGAATCTGTTATAGTACAAGGTATTATGGTATATATATCTAATATCCTGGTTTTTCTGAAGTATTTTAACTGGGTTGTCCTCTTGACAACTTTGGGCAAATCCTGAAATATGCAAATCTTCGTTGCCATTATATAAAATTCATTTTTTTCAATATCTCTGTAAATTTGCAAGATAATATGTCATATGGGATGACTATACCCATGTTTTCATGGTCAAGGATTAATATTATGTCACAAAAGCAGCCATAACATGTGCAGTTTTATTTGTACAGACATTATGACAAATAAAGTTATAAAAATCTTACAAAAGTACATGAAATTCGACACACTATTTATTATTGCAAACTGTTCTTACAAGCTAAATTTATGTAGAGTTAGAGGAATTTATTTCTGGTGATAGAAATTCATTTCTCGCTATAATGTGGTTCGGATTCCACAATAAGCCGTAGGTCCCGTTGCTAAGTAACCAATTGGTTCTTAGCCACGTTAAATAAGTCTAATCCTTCGGGCCAGCCCTAGGAGAGCTGTTAATCAGCTCAGTGGTCTGGTAAAACTAAGGTATACTTTTTTCATGTTTTTGTGTGTATTTTTAACTGCCAAGGTACATAGCTTCTTGCATCATGTACATATATGTGCTGCTAATAATAATAGAAAAATTATGTGTTTAGTTGTGTAAAGGGAAAATACAAGCTAATTGTTGTCCAACTCATCCTCAGAACAGTCACTGTCATTTTCATTCACTTGACCAGTGACTGTGAATGGATTATTACATCCATATGTGCCTCCACATTTACAATAAATAGTGCAGGGCAACTGGCTCTTTTGACAGGAGCAGGCCGTAGAGCTGCAGGCCTTGTCCACTGCTTTGCAACCATAACTAGAACAGCAATTAGGCCAGAAGGAGCCGGAGAATCATAAGCAAATGCCGGTGTTGGGACGCCATCCTTCACCTGCCATCCGAACTTGCTGATGTCCACTGTTGGAGGGCCTTACTGATCAGCTGCTTTCCATATCATTTGAAGATGTGCCCACTGTACATGGAGCAGTAGATTGGCATCTGTAGGAGGCAGGGCCATAATGCACACTGAATTTCCTTTCTTTCTTGTACATATCCTGTGGCGAGCTGCATTCATTGAGGTGCCTGGAGGCTGGCCATATAGTGCTGTGAAGAACTGTTGGCCTGTTTGCAACAGGTAATTTTCTGAGACATCTATCTCTCCAAGTATCTCAGATAATCCAGGGAAATATTCTGCCTGCAAGACATTTAGAGCGAGCACTGACTTTTCCTTTGTTAAAAGGGTAAGAGACAGTTTTTCGCATGCATTCCCAATAGCTGCAAACACTTGGGACCTAGCTTCTCACAGGTTGCATTGATGTCTACAATACTGTATCACCATTCCAACGTTCCATCTGAACTTTACATGTATGTTGTAGTTAAGTTTTCCAAACCCAGTAAACCAGCAGTACTAGGACATCAGTATCACCACTGTGGATTCTTACTACCCTGTGACACTCAGCTGCCATCAATAAGTATGCAATCATTGTCACATCAGCCTCATCACGTGAAAAGAGACAGTCTTCTTGACTTTCTAGCGTTATTTTATCTCCCATGTTGAAAGAGGGTAGTACCCGTAACAGTTGCTTTATGTTTTGTTTATTCTTCATAATAGTATCTCTGTTTGGGAGTAGACTACTGATAGTCAGGTTGTAGTTGGTGGTACCCTCATCACCACGTCGCATTCTCTCATGGTCTTTGGCTGACAGATCATGATACTTATCAAAGACTAACACCTTGTCATTATCAAGAGAGTATAACAAGAGACTGTGCTTAATACTCTCAACAAGGATAGATGCATCAGCACCATGAGGCCATGTGATGTAATAGAGCAGCTGTTGTGCATCCACTATAATGATGCTTCGAGGCACTGGGCTTTGCTGTAGCACACCAAGACGTCTAGCAAGTACAGCTTTGGTGCCCTTTCGCAAACAGCCGTACTCATCAATGAGTGAGGAAGGGACAGCACACAACTCATACTCAAAGATATTTTCTAACTGCAGCTGACGTTGTTGACCTATCATAAGCAGGTGAAGGACTAGGGCTTCCATGTCAAAGACAGTCTTGTTGCCAACTATGATGCCATGCTTTAGCCGTTCCATTGTCTTAACAGGACTGGAAAGTTTTGCATGAAATCCAGATGGTAGTGAATCATGAAATGAAGCTACCTTCTTCTCTCCAATTAATATTGCATCTTTAACATTGACTTCATTTGGAGCAACTTGACCATTGCCAATGTTATACAGGACATCACTCTCACTTTTCAGTGGGTGGGAATGTTTACTAGTTCTGTAGTTATTCTGTCATGATCATCAGCATCAAGCTTTTGCCTCTTGTCACCTTCCTCTTTGTGCTTCATTGGTGTTATTGCATTGCAGACTAGGCCCATGTACAAGTTTTCCATGGCATCTGAGAAGTAGGCAGAGATAGGGAATGAATCGATCCATCCAGTAATTAGCTCAGGTGACAGTGTCATACCTCTCATACCACCTTTTCCTATTTTGTTAGCAGTTTGTTCACCAAACTGATCACTTGACACAGAGTTCCAAACACCTTCATGATGACGACAGACATTTGCTCCAGCAATTAGGTCTGTCTTGACATCATCTGGTAGGTTGCACATCTCCAGCAAATGCCAGGAGATATATCTGGTATAATGGAAGTGACCTGCACTGAAGAAGTAAGGCAACATTCTCTCCAAGCATAGTTGTTGAAATAACCAGTCGCCTTCCCTCTCTGCACAAAGAAACTGATGTGCAAGCAGTGTTGGTTTTATGAGATTATCCACCCAGTGCTTGCCTGTTGGATGCTGCCGTGCTTCCTCCGTGTGTGCAGATATTTCATCAAAGTTCTTTTCACCATCTTGAAAAAGGTGATGCAGCAGGACAACTGTTACCATGCAGAATGCTCTCATAACCCTCACCCATGCCTTTCCACTCATAATTCCTGTAAGATGTCCAAACGCTGCTCCAACTAGAACATCAAGACCTGTTCCCTTCATTAGTGTCCCTATGCATCCCAAGAACGACATGATTATGTGCACTGCTCCTGGACGAAGTATAACATCTCTGAACCTTTCTGATTCCCACCACTTGATCTGCTGAGCCACCATGTACAGCTGCATATCAATGGACAGGTTGGCATAAGCTTCTAGCATTGTCACATGTAATTTTTATGTAATGGTACAATAGAATTCATGCATAATGGCTAATAATGAATAGAGCTGCCATGACTGTGAGTACTACATTTTTACAATAATGAAAGTGTATGAATTGTCTTGGGTGAAGTTTTGACCATATCCTTTATGCAAATAAGCTGTTCACTTACATTTTTGGGTACCGTAAAGAAGGATATTATTGTCAGCTTAACATCTGGCATATATTATCATCACCTATCAAAATATTAATGAAATCAAACAATATTAAATAAAGGCCTCAAAAGTTTTTTTCTTCTTTTGACAGCTATTATATACTGTATAGAAAAATTATGTTACGACTGATTGGACGATAATAATCGCAGGTCGATAATACCCTCATCGAAGGTCTCCCATATTACATTTAGGCATAATATATACCTGCAAAAAAATACTTAATGAGTTTACCATGTTCCTTGACCTTAAAAACATAGGTATAGACACCTTACTATTTATATTATCATGTATAGAAACAAAGATATAGAAGAAACTAGATTTTTTAGTAATGGCGGCCATTATTTACATTTAACACAAGTTGCCCACAGTTGTCATGAGGACAACCAAGTTGAAAAACCTAAAAAACACCTTAGGATAGAAAATCTATTAAGAAACCTTGTACTATATAACATTCAAAGGTTATCCATTTTGGCAAATGGACTAGTAGTGAAGTATTTGTAGCACAGAAGCAGCTCATAGAAACTTTAGGCTTACATTGTAATCAAATGAGAAATATACTGCAACTTACTGGAGTTACTCAACATGTTCTCCCTGTTCTTGGTACAGTTTATTTGGATGTTCACATTGGTTCCAGGGTGGTTACCCATTTGTTTTCTGCTGTACCTGATGGTTATCTGGACGCAGACTTATTGTTAGAAGCTGATTTGATTAAAAAGTTAAGTATACCTTAGTTTAACCAGACCACTGAGCTGATTAACAGCTCTCCTAGGGCTGGCCCAAAGGATTAGATTTATTTTACGTGGCTAAGAACCAATTGGTTACCTAGCAACGGGACCTACAGCTTATTGTGGAATCCGAACCACATTATAGCGAGAAATGAATTTCTATCACCAGAAATAAATTCCTCTAATTAGGTCTACACCATTGACATAGGATGATGCACAAAAAATCATTTTTTGGGATAGATTTATTTATCCAGTAAGATATCTGAAACCTAGACCTTCTAATAAAAGGGTCAGACAGGTTAAAGTACTTCAACCTAATGAACCTCATAAAGCTCAGGTTAGACTTGAAAAGAAACTTATTCTTCCTCAGTATACAGCTGGTATTTACCCCTTACCTGTAGATGAACCTCCTAACACCTTGTTAGAATTTGTACCTGAAATTAAGGAGTGTCAAACTCAATCTGCACTGTGCCTTAAAGTTAATGATGATCAGGAAGTGTTTTTGCCACTTGTCAATAATACTAAAGCCAGGATGAAAATGAAGGTTGGAACTTTATTAGGGTGTATATAGGACAATCAATGAAGAAGACGTTCATTAGCCAGTTCCAAAATGCAGGAAAACTAGAATTCAGAATGATTTAGTTCCCCCAGGTGTTGATGTTAATATCAAATCAGGCAATACTAGAGAAGAAAAGCTTAAGTATTTACTTACTCAGCAAGATAATTCCCATCTTACTGCTGATCAACAGGCAGAATTAAGTGACATGTTGGTGCAAATCACTTGGTGTTCATTCTTGAAGAAGAAGAATTAGGGAAGGTTAAAGATGTCCAAGCTCATATTGCTGTAAGTGATCCACAGCCAGTTAGGTTTCCCATATATTGAAACCCTGAAAAAGCCAAAACCCTTATTTCCACCATGTTAGAAGATATGGAAGAAGGAGGAATAATAAAAGCCTCAAGTGCGGCATGGCTAAGCCCAATTGTACTTGTTAGGAAACCTGATCACACTCAAAGAATGTGCCTTGATTACCGTAAAGTTAACACACACCTCCAGGTTGATATTCACCCTTTACCTAGATTAGAAAAAATGGTAGAAACAGCTGCGGGAAACTATTATTATGCTTCTTTAGATATGTAAGATACATATTATCAAGTGGAATTAGATGAAGAGAGTAGAGATTTAACAACTTTTAGTGATGGAGTTTCACTGTACAGATTCAAGCGCCTTCCTTTTGGATTAAGTTGCAGTCCAGCTATATTTCCACATATCATGTCTAATATCTTGGCTCCTCTTATTAAGAAAGGGTCGGTTAATAGTTACCTAGATGATATTGTTGGTTGGGCTCCCAGTTTTCCAATCTTGTTGAAAAGATTAGGGCTACTATTCAAACTTTTCAGTGAAAGACGAATGAAGTTAAATCTACAGAAATGTCAGATAGGCCAAAAGGAAATCAAATTCTTAGGTCACATAATTCCAAAGGATAGTTGTAGACCATGTCCAGACAATATCAGTGCCATAAAAAAAAATGAAACCCCCTACTAATGTTAAGGAAACTAGATTTCTAGGAATGTGTGGTTTTACAGGAAACACATTAAGGATTATGCTAAAACTGCTGTTCCCTGGACTATCTCTTAAAGGAGAAAGAACCCTTACTGTGGACAAAAGCTTTTTAGTCCAGCTTTGAACAGATGAAACAAGCATTGATACTGCTCAAGTACTAGTAAAGGCTCTGATGACTAAACCTTTTGAATTATTCACTGATGCTAGTTTAGATCATGTAGGTGCTGATTTGATGCAGAGACAAGATGATCAATTAAAACCTGTTGGATATTTCTCTAAGAAACTTAATCCAGTTGAACAACGTTACAGTACCACTGACAGAGAAGCACTTGCTATTGTCTTAGCATGTCGTAGATTCCATCATTTCCTTTGGGTTGTTCCATTTACCATTCACACAGATCATCACCCTCTAGTTTTGGTCTTCAAGAGGAAGACAAAGTCACCTAGAATGAGCAGGTGGGTAACTGAGATGCAGGATTACTGTTTCAAGGTAGAGTATGGGCCAGGTAAAAATAATCAGGTGGCAGATCAACTAAGTAGACCAGTCAGAGCAGTCTTTCATCAGAGTACGGACAATTATCTTGGTCTGAGCAAAGATGAGTTCAAAGAAAAGCAGTTAGAGGAACCAAGATGGGCTGAACTAATAACTTTTCTAGAAGGTGGTAAATTACCACGTAAGAAGTTTCCTAGAGCTTTGATTAATCAGTTCCTGTTGTATGAAGGAGTATTGTATCACAGCGCAGATAAAGTTTATAACTCAATTCAGTTGAGATTAGTAGTTCCTAAGGATTTAACGAAGGTAGCTTTGAAGTTTGGTCATGAATCAGTGTCAGGGCCCCTAGGTATATGCAAAACGATGCTATTGAAAACCTGTTCTATTGGTCTCTATTGCAAACTTATGTTACCAAATATGTAAGTGAATGTGTTATGTGCCTAAAACAAAGCCAGTAGTTCGTTACAACAACAGTTCCAAGAATTGCCTCTTGTAACTAAGCCCTTAGAGCGAATCAGTCTTGATTCAACTGATATGTTATCTGGTGCAAATGGTTATAGATATGTATTGACTGTTATTGATCATTACAGCCGGTATGTGAAGTTTCATCCATAGCGAAGTAAGTCTACAGAGGAAGTAAGCAGAAACTTCCTTGTCTATTTGAATGACTTTGGTGTACCTATGACAGTCATTCTTGATAATGGTGCTGAATTCACCTCAGACCAATTTAGACAATTATGCCAAGAACATAAGATAGATACTAGTTATATTACCCCGTATCACCCACAAGGAAACAGTGTAAGTGAAACGATGCATAGAACCATGAAAACAGTACTAAATGTAATGTGTAAAGGACATCCTTATCAATGGCCTAAGTACTTAGGTGAAACAGCGTGCGCATATTCTGCTGTTCATACCACTCTTGGTGAACAACCTCACGATGTATTTTTCTCTCGTAGAGCACCTAGGCAAGTGACTAGTGTGTTACCCATAATTACTGATGCAGCAGAAGACTTTGCCATTGCAAAGGCTTGTGAAATAATTCAGAAAACTCACAGAGAGATGGCCAGCAAGTATCGTACAATAGCCAATCAAAAGAGGAAAAATGAGAAAGTGGATGAAAACACTCCTGTGTGGGTTAAAAATTAAATTGTGATTCCTAGCACTTGTAATAAACTACACCCCAGGCGGTGTGGTCCATATGTAGTAACCAAAAGTGTTTAGAGACTGTACGAAATATGAATTGAAAAACATGTTTGACCAAAACATAATTGAACGTGCTGCTGACAAGGTGAAACCCTTTATCGGACAAGAACAGTGGTTAGTAAAAATGCGGGAAATGGACGATATCACTCCTGATGTAGTGAATGAGAGTACAAACCACAGGTGCTAGTAATGTTGTTCCTCCCTCTGGGTTAATTGAAGAAATTTGAGATCATTGTATTTTGTTTTATACTGCATTGTGTTTTTTTTTCTGAGAAGAATGTTTTTGTATTTGCATGCTTTAGACAATTTTATATATAACCATTATATCAATTTCCAAGTATATTCTTGAGAAAAATATTGCATTCATAAATCTGATAATGACACTGCTTGTTTTGTGTACAGGGAACTTGTACTTAGTTGAGTTTTGTATGAAGAGTAACCTGTCCAAGAGCTTTACAAACTCTGGTTGAGTTGTTCAGGTTATGTGCCTGATGTGAAAGTTAGTCATTAGGATGCTTTAAGAGGTATATTATCTTCAAAGGAAGGTTTTTCTTGTTTATGGTTATTGAGTGCATGACCCTGAATGATGATGTAAGGAAGTGTTGTGAGAAAAATTGTCATAAGTGATTGTACCCTTAATGAGACGTGACTAGATCTTGACTGAATTTAAGATCGCTCCTACATAAGTGTTTAGCTTGGTAAAGTTATTAGGATGGTTAGTTAGAAACGCGCCTCAAGGGTGGCGTCCCACAACTTGCCCTGCATGTCTGGTAGCAGACCTTGCTGATTAAACGTTGCAGTTTATATCTCTGGTTGAGAGATAGGAAGTATTCATTGTTTGCCAGACCTGTATTGTTATTGTTAGATTTACAGTCTACCCTAAATACTGTAATTTAAGGGATTGGTTGTCCTTGCTAAATGAAAACCAATTTCCGTAGGGGTAAAGTGATGTAATGTTGGAAATACTTCTTTTGAATTAATGACCCTTAATTATTGGTGGACTGGAAAAACAAATTGGTTTTCATCTTATCAAGCCATTAAATCAACCACTCGAAATTGAAATTGTCTATGATCGATTATGTGCGTACATACAGTAAGTGCGTATGTTCAACTAAATGCGTAGTTGCGTAAGTTCAAATCGCACTGTTCAAGACGTGTACGACGACTTGAGAGGGGAAAGGAATGTAGCTCCCCTTATTTTCATTTGAAATGCCATATTTCTCCCTTGTAAAAGGGACCCAGTATAGGAATAAGTATAAGAACCAGTATAAGAACCAGTGTAAGAACCACTATAATAATAATAAAATAATAATAAATAATAATAATAATAACCTTTATTTCGGCTGAGGGCCATATACATGGAATATACAAATAGGCTACAATACACACAATCTAGATACATAAGGTAAATTAACATGTTAAAAATAATTATCGACGGTATCCGCACAGTTACTGAAGAAGTAGAATAAAGTAGAATTCATAATAATGGCAATGACAGTAATTATATGGAGAATAATAGAAAGTTGAAAATGATAACAATAAAAAATACAGGTTGCAGACGATTAATCTCCATCTGGGTACCTTAGGTATTTACAGAAGTCAGGTCCAGAAGGCTGAATACGAATATTGAAAATTGTAAAACTCTACAATGATATTAAACAGTAATAATAATAAGTAAAAATACCAAAAATCACAAGAAACGTAGAAATATAATAATAATAATAATGACAGATTCTGGACACTTCATAATTGCAAAAATAGAGAATAAGTCATTTAAGAAACAGACGCCTCATTATTCCACCTCCCCACATTTTAGATCTTGCCTCACTGATTAGGATGCTTTGTATGAGCGAATTGCTGCTGTTTCTCAGTCGGGTGATCAGACTGGACATTGTTAGCCTCACAATGAATTTCAAATTCCAGGTGGTTTTCTATGAACATCTGCGTGGTTGAGTGATAGCGAGGAGTGTTTGTGAGGCGTCTCAGAATATTATTGAGAACACCTGTAATACATCTCATGATGGTCTCTCGGGTATACTGTAGTTCGTCCAGAGGGAACACCCATATATACTGTAGCAGTACGAGCGGAAGAGCAGCAGTTTCGTTTCTCGGTGACAGAAGGCAAACCTCCTTGCAATCATGTTGCCAGTTGCATATAGTTTACGACGCCTCTGTTCTAAGTCTGCCGTATCTTTTAGGTCGTCCGTGATAATGTGGCCCAAATAAGGAAATTCTTGCACAAATTCCAAACGTTTAGGGAGCCAGAGGTGTACGACAGTTCGTTACCCCATTTGACACAGAATTGCTGTGTGGAGAACCAACAACATAAAATGCCAATTAGATATAGAGGTGTGCCTTGTTTGTGCAGCTTCAGGAAGAACAGCTTCAGGTAGTTTACTCTGTCAAATGCTTTTCTCACATCTACAGAACATAGGAAAACAGGAGAGGCTAATAGTTCAGAGATTCTTTCAGGATGTAGATGCAGGTGTCGGTTGAGTGGTTTACTTTAAAGCCGAACTGGTTGTCAGTACAGTAGTGTGTAGAAAGGGGAGGAGGCTCACTAGAAGAACAGACTATAGTATCGTAACTATCTTCGAAGCAATTGTAGTAATTGCAATCGGGCGATAATTGCCAGGGTCAGCTGCATCCTTTAACTTGTTTTTTGTTAATGGTATTTAGTGAACTAAGAGCAGGGAGTCTGGGAGAAACTGGTGAATTATGCTCTCACTGAATAGAGCAGCCAGCAAAATGTAAATTATCGGATGGCAGAATTTGAAAGCTTCGCAGGCAGACCATCGCAGCCGGGCGATTTATTATTGGGTAGGTTGTTTATGGCATCGCTGATGTTAAATGGCGTAATACGATCGGCGAAATGAAACTGAATATTATCATGCCTCATTAGCAATGCAAAGTGTCCTTCCCTCGGGCTACCATGTTGCCTCCACAGCAGAAACATTTCTCGTGAATGTGTGTATAGATCTTTAACCAAGTCATTCCATCCAGGTATATTACGAGAGTTGCCTTGACAAGATCTAAACGTATCCCTGCCGGAGGCAAGCATAGCGGAAAATCATATTCGAATAGAATTCTTTCAGATCTCTCCTGTGATGATCGTTTCTACATTTTGGGTTAGTGCACAGTAAGGCGCCTGCCGGTTGAGCTATTGACCGCAGCCTGGTTTCCGTGGTTTCCCTAAAGGATTTGGTCTTCATTTTGTTTTTAAAATCCCAGTTAACAGCAGGTGGGTGATCATTTTGGGGGTTCACGGTAGGGAGGGATGGGGTACTGAATGACACCTGTAAGAGGATGTGATCATAGCCCATTGCAAGATCGTAGCGAATGTTGCAGGTCACAATAGAATCATGAAGTTGAGGGGACGTGATGCAGTTAAAAGTTAAGTATACCTTAGTTTTACCAGACCACTGAGCTGATTAACAGCTTTCCTAGGGCTGGCCCGAAGGATTAGATTTATTTTTACGTGGCTAAGAACCAATTGGTTACCTAGCAACGGGACCTACAGCTTATTGTGGAATCCGAACCACATTATAGCGAGAAATGAATTTCTATCACCAGAAACAAATTCCTCTTGTTCTTCACTGGCTGGTCGGAGATTCGAACTCACGACCAACAGAATGGTAGCTGAGAACGGAACCCGCTTACCCAACGAGGAACTTGACGTGATGCAGTGGTCCAGCCAGGAGGTTGTAACTGTGTCCGTTCTGTTCTTTCACTTTGTTTGGTTTGATGTACAGCCCTCCACAGGGATAATTCCTTCTCTGGCGGGCCCATGTACAATCACTCAAAAATGTTTTGCAACATACTTCAAAACTTTTCGGACAACAGCTGATAATAGTTACATCTGGCATTAGCTGGCAACTCCGCCGTAAGCGATTGAAACAGTGACATCTGGCGCTATCTAGCAACTTCGCCATAAGCGCTTGAAACAACTCGGACGCTACTGGTGAGCTAGAGAGATTAACTCCCGTTTCCCCTAAACCGAGATTTTTTTTTTTTTTTTTTTTGCTACTGCGGTAATACGTTACTTGATGAAAGGATGTTACTAAAATACTTCAACGGTCATCACTGTTCTTATACTTTAATATTTCTTCTCCAAAAGCAATCACTATCTTTGTTTGATCGCCTTCATATGTGTGATCTTTGTAGACATAGGCCTTCAACTATTATAAGTTGAACAAAATTAGTCTTAGCAACATCAACAATTACGACTTCTATAATTTTACAAGAATGGTATTTTAATGACCAATCCATTGCTTAAGTACTGTAAATTAGTGAAACCTAATATTTTTTTTATTTAGGTTACATAAACACTAGATACAAAATAAATATGTATTTTCAGTGTTATACAACAAAATAAATATTTATTTCCATTGTTATACAACAAAATAAATACGTATTTTCAGTGTTATAAAATAACGAGAAATATTTGCATTTATAATAACGGGAAAGAAAATGAATAAATAAATTAATATATATATATATATATATATATATATATATATATATATATATATATATACATGTGTGTGTGTTAGTAATACATAATAAAGAGAATTACCTGCACTAGAAGTAATCTGTACCCATCTTTCGTCAAATTAAACACACAACCAAACAAACTCTCTCTCTCTCTCAATATTTTGTGTGGGACCCTCTCCTGTCAATGACTTCACCCAGTCTCCTCGGCATAGAACCCATGAGTTTTTCACAAATGTTGACTTCGTGATGCTTAGGCCTAAGTGACTCCCATACTGACTTGGCATGACTAATTAGGGCTGCTTTGGTCCTTATTTCGCTACTATCCCATTTACTTACAATATAAGCCCAAAGATTTTCTATTGGGTTTAAGTCCGCAGACCTCGCTGGCTATTCAATCCGGATGATATCTTGATGGGCTGTAAACCATTCTTTTACTGCTTTTCCATTATGGACAGGAGAATTATCCATCACTACATAAACTGGTTCCTGATCTGGGATGAGTGACCTTACAGATGGAGTAAGGACTTTTTCTAATATTTCAGTGTACTGATGGCTGTTCAACCTTTCGTTGACCTCGATCAGTTCTCCCGGACCGCTATCAGCCATCCATCCCCAAAGAGCTGCCATAATTCTTCCACTCCGCCGAATGGGTTGGATATTTTCGGCCTCATACCTAGAAATGAAATGATACGCTTACTGAATAAATAAAAGTCATGAAATGTTTTAACGTGCTTTTTCCCATTTTTATATGGGGTAAGCACGATGCCTTCTTTTCGAAGGACTTTGATTTGGTGTTGGGGTAGGCCGTAGCCTCAAACGGTTGCCCTGCCTGACATCGTTTAGACCCCGGTAACGATGTGTACGTGTATCGTACCAATCCCCAGCTCCCTTTCTCCCAACAGCGAGGAGAACTGGGCGGTTAGGTCGACAGTTCGAGACGTGTGAGGTGTCTGTTAAGTTTTTAGATGTTGGAGTGGCTTTGTTTATGTGTGTATTAGTCTGTAACAACCATTTGCTTTCAGCAAACCTATCCATTGATTACATACGTAATCCCCAGGTGTCTACACGGATAGCAAACTGTCCGCCTTCTCTGACTAGTCGGCTGCGGATTTGAACCCGCGCCACAGACCTCTACGAAGTCCTAGGCTGCTGCTCTACCGACTGAGCCATCGAGGCTCTGATATAAAGACACATATATAGGACTATAATACATACATACATACATACATAATACATACATACATACATACATATATATATATATATATATATATATATATATATATATATATATATATATATATATATATATATATATATGGCCTTATTATGTATTCGATTTCCTTTAATGACACTTACAGTAGGCCTACATGCTTAATCGCTTATATAGAGTCTACTGAATTAGACTAACAAATTTCACATCTGTTTGCATTACATAGTATTATAATCGCTGCTTGTTTTATATATATATATATATATATATATATATATATATATATATATATATATATATATATTGTATATATGCACCTATCATGTGGAATATCTGATTTCTTTCAATGCTACTTAGGCCTACCATTTTAATAGCTTTTATATTAGGACTATTTTTGTATTACTTATTATCTGAGCTTCACCAAAATTAAAACTAGCAAGAAACTTAAAATTACTTAGTTCACTTCAATAAAGCTTACCTTGTATTAACTGGACGCCAGCAGTGAAGAAGACTACTATGCTCATCCGTGGAGAATGTCTTCTCATCACAAAAGATGACTTTCTTCCAGAAATCTAATATTGTAAAGCAAACCCTAACCTCTCTTCTTTATGTTTTTCGGTCATGAGGGGTTTCTCAGCAGGAGTATGATGAAATATCTTATCCTCATGCAGCCGGTTACGAATGGTTTGGGCATCAGCTACGGCGGTTGTCAAGGGAGTTTGTCGAGCTGCTTCAATGATCTTCCTCAGCAGTGGTGCAACGGCGTCGTCCACTTCTTGTTAATGTATTTATATATCCTCTTTCTCTTTGTCGTTGTATCCATCTATGCACGGTTGTTCTGTGTATGCCAAACTGCCGAGCAATATCTCCGGTGGAAACATGAGCCCCATGCAGGTTAATGATCGATGACCTGAGAGATAGTGTGGTGTGGTTTTGCGCCTGTTATCCGTCTTATCGGTGCAAGTGACGAATGACAATACAGTTTAACTTCCCGCGTAAGTGTGGCGTCACACGAGCACTTGCGATTTTATGAGATTTCTGTTTCGTGTTATTGACAACGATTATGGTAGAATTATATAATTCCTTATTTATATAATATCGATGATGATTATTCAACATTATTTTATTAGTTAATAAGTTTTTATTTGGATTCGAAATGTAGTTTCTTATTTGACTCTTTTGCCCAGTCATCTGGCACGAAATTTTTTACTCTTTTGCCCAGTCATCTGGCACGAAATTTTTCAAAATGTTTCGTTATTTTTCGTAATATGAATTTTTCGCTGGACAATCTTTTTTATATTGTTAACTGTACAATTAATAACCAAAAACAAATAAGAATAGCAAATTTCATTGTGTATATCAAAAGAATAAATTATTATTAGGTGAACGAAAACTTCTGGAACATGTTGCAGAATATTTTTGAGTGAGTGTACATTTTCGAAATAAGGTGCTTCTTATATTTTATAATTGTCTTTCGGCGTTTTCTCGTCAGTATCGTAGCTCCTGCAGAATAGGAGAGTCTTTAGTTCCTTTTTAAATTTGCATTCTGCTTGTATGCTCTTCACTTCCGGATCATTTATCAGATTTCTAATAGTGTTAGTTTTATTTCCTACGGACTGTATGTTTATTAATCTGCATAGAAGATTATTAGTCAAAGGTCTGGTCCGTATTATTTTTCACCTTTGATACATATTCTTTATATACTGTGCACTTATTGCCATCACATGTTTTATGTTTAGTATCACTATGGCCTTTCTTTACACAGTTTTTACACTTGAAGATGCTGCTAGCACATTCATTTGATTTGTGATTTTCACCACATCTAGGGCAAGCTTGGTCATTTCTACAATTTGTTGCGCTATGACCAAATTCCTGACATTTATAGCTCTGATAGGGCATGTAACAGTCGTATACTTTGCAACGGCTATACAGTGTAAACAATCTATCACCTCTATCATAGATAGCCTTTCGTATTTGTGGTGTGCATTTGATGATATAGTGTTTGTATCTGTCATCTTTGGCTATCATTTCCTTAACAATTTATAGGTCGTCATTTTCAGAGATGAGGTTATTTATCCATGGATTTTTCTTTACAATTTTAGCAACAATGTCATCTATGTCTTTCGGGACATAGACTACTTTTATTTTTGGTTTAAGTTTACCTTTCTCATTTACTGAGATTTCCAGAATCTCCATTTTTGCCATTTCTAAGTTTTTCTGTCTGGAAATCTTACAAATAAGTGTCCATCTCTTGTTGTTTTAATCTGTTCAACTGGGGCCGTTATTTGACTCATAATTTGTCTTTTCATTTGCTGCAGTGCTCTCTTCGTTTGTAGATTTGATCAGAAGCACGTTTTTTGTCTTTAATGATTCAGCAAAAGTTTTGTCCATGTTTGTCATGGTCTTTACATCTTTATCAACATTGTCAATTTTGTTTTGGATTTCATCTATGTTGATCATTACGTCACCAGTTTTCTGTGCCGAATCCTGAATCAACTTTGTTAATGTCTCTGTGTTTTCTTTTATTTCTTCAAGTTCATCTTCGATGAGTTTTTGTGTGTTCTTTGTTCAGGCCTCCTGCAATTATTACAGATGTACAATATGTTCTCACTACCAAGTATGGGTGTGTATCTGGGCTCTATACCGGAGCATCCGTAATGAAACCAAGTGTCGCAAGTATCACAGCAAGTTCCTTCATCAACAGCTTCTCCAGAGGAAAGTCCGCAGGTTGCTGACTCTCTCTCGATTGGGGTTGACTCAGCTTTCTCCAGTACTTTCTTTAGAGTTGCATCGTTACGTGCTGCATTGATAATTATGAGCAAATGTTCGTATGATAGACTGATAGTCCCTTTATTTGATTTAATTTCTATAGTACTTATTTTCTCTTTTTCCTTCTTCTTCGTTTTCACTTTGAACATCGCGCAAGTCAGGCACTTTTACGCAAAGCACTTCAAAGACACGTCCGACCCGCACGAAAGCTACTCATGCACATGTAAGGTGTCAAAGAAACGAGCAGGTAAAAGTTACTGCTACTTTATTACAGATCCAGGCAGTTTATATAGCGGCCGACTGACGCCGGCCCGCGAGAGACAATGGAATTGACTGTGACCTGAGGTCGAAACAATAAACAATAATATGCAGTGAACGAGTACAAATTACAATACAAAACATACAGAACTACAATATGGATACAGTCTTGATGCCTGTGAATGAAGAAACATGTGATACACAATGTGTGACATTTGTATAAATACGCATAAAGTAAAAATGATTAAAATGCGTGACCTGGCACGTTTTAGGCGTGACTAATTGAGTTTGAAGAAAATGGGAAGTCACCAAAGAAAACATGCTCAGCGGAGACTTAATTAATGGCGCCGCCGAAAACACTACGCTGGCGCCGATGTGGTGACTTTACAAATACTCCCAAGACGAGGGACGCGTCTGACTAATCCCTGTATCTGCTGGGACGCTGAAGGGTGCCGCGGCTCCTTGAAGATAACGGAGGGGCCTCCCGCCTGTGAGGCTGCTGGTTGGGCGGTCCCTTCCTGGGGGCGCGCGCGCCTGCGGGGTGAGGCGTGCTGGAGTGTGGTTGGGCGGAAGGGGTTCTGCGTCGCTGCCGGGACTCTCCGACAGAAAGGCGGGCTTTGACCGGTCTATTGAAACCCAGTCGTCCTTGCCTGGGAGTGCCAGCTGGAACGCCTTGCTGTTTCGTTCCAGCACGCGGAAGGGTCCCCTGTAGGGCTTGGTTAGTGGTGGACGGACGGCGTCGACTCTGACGAAGACGTGGGTGGCGGATGACAGCTGTGGCGGCATGAAGGTGGTTGCTTTTGTCGATGTATGAGCGCCTGCAAGGCGAACTTGCCGCCACGTCGCGGATCCTCTGCAGTGATGGGGAGTGGCGTTCATCCGTCACGAGCTCTCCCGGCACCACGAGGGTTCCCCATAGGTTTGTTCAGCTGCAGATGGGGTGCCGTCGGCTCTGGGGCGGTTCTCAACCCGAGGAGGACCCACGGCAGCTGATGTTTCCAATCCTCGGCGGTGCAGCGGGCCATGAGGGATGACTTTAGGGACCTGTGGAACCGTTCAACCAGGCCGTTGGCCGCTGGGTTGTACGCTGTGGTGGTGTGGTGTGTGGTTCCCAGCAGTTGAGCCAGGGCAGACCACAACTCGGAGAGGAAGGCGGGGCCCCTGTCGGTTGTGATGTGGTCCGGGACGCCGGCGGCTAACCCAACTGGAGAGCAGGGCCTCGGCGCACGCGCTGGCGGTGGCTTCTTGCATGGGTGTGGCCGGGCCACCTCGTTGAACGGTCTACCACCGCCAGGAGGTATCTGGATCCACCTGATGGGGAAGGGGCCCGACGACGTCGATGTGGATGTGGCCGAAGCGGCGCCCTGGCTGTGGGAACTCGCCTACCCCGACTGCTTGTGACGACCCACCTTACTGGTCTGGCACTGCAGGCACTGTTTTGCCCAGGCTGTGGCGTCCTTTTGCACCCGTGCCAGACGAACTTTTTGAAAGCAGTTTGGCGTGGTCCTGCCGGAGGGGTGTGAGAGGCCGTGAATTATGTCGAATACCTGGCGGCGGCGTGAGGCTGGAACCAAAGGGCGGGGCTGACCTGTGCTGATGTCACAGAGCAGGCTGGGGCCTTCGGGGCGAGGTCACGTCCGCCACTTGAGGGATGTGATGGCGGTGCGGTATGCTGGGGTTTCTGGGTCAGCGGCCTGTTCTCTGGCAAGGTCCTGGTAATCTACACCAAGCTGCACTGCGTTCAACTCGACTCTGGAGAGGGCGTCTGCTACGGGATTTTTCTTGCCGGGAGGTACCTGACGGAACAGGTAAATTCGGCTATGGCTGAGAGGTGGCGCTGCTGTCTGGAAGACCATGCGTCCCCCTGCATCGTGAAGGCGTGAACCAGTGGCTGATGGTCTGTGAAGATTGTGAAGGGCGTCCTCCAGGAGGAACTTGAAGTGCCGAACTGCGCGGTACATCGCGCAGAGTTCCCTGTCGAAGGTGCTGTAGCGGGTCTCTGCGGGATTGAACTTCTTGCTGAAGAAGAAGGCGATGGGCTGGGGCGCCGTTGATGATTTGCTCCAGAACAGCACTGCAGGCGATGTTACTGGCGTCTGTCGTCAGCTGGAGGGGGGCCCTGGGATCCTGGTGTGCCAAGGCGGTTGCCTTGGCGAGGGCGGCCTTCGTCAGGGAAAAGGCCTGCTGCTGGCTGGGTCCCCAAGACAGGGACTTCGGTTGGCCTTTTAGGACTTCCGTCAGGGGGCCGTGGTGTGCGCGATCCCGGGATGAACCGCCTGTAGAAGTTTACCATCCCAAGGAACTCCTGGACGGCCTTGATGGAGGTGGGTGTCGGGAACCTGGCTACGGCTGCTACTTTCAATGTAAGAGGGCGGACGCCTGTCGGAGACACCTTGTGACCCAGGAATTCTGCTTTCTGGACGCCGAAGGTACACTTGTCAAAACGGACGACGAGGCCGTTCTCTTGGAGGCGCTGGAGGACTGCCCTGATGTGTCTCTGGTGTTCGCTGTGAGACCTGGAAAATATGAGAATGTCGTCGACGTAGCAGACGCAGAACTTTAGGTTCCCCAGGATGCTGTCCATGAGCCGCTGGAAGGTGGCCCCGGCGTTCCTCAGCCCGAAGGTGGAGAAGGCGAACACGTAGGACCCGAAGGGCGTGATGATGGCTGTCTTTGGTATGTCCTCTGGCGCAACAGGTACCTGGAAATAAGATTTAAGAAGGTCCAATTTAGTGAATATTTTGGCCCCTTGAAAGGAGGCCGTGAGGTCCTGCATGTTGGGTAGAGGGTAGTGGTCGGGCTCTGTTGCAATGTTGAGCCGCCTGTAGTCGCCGCAGGGTTTCCAGGAGCCGTCCGGTTTCTGCACCATGTGGAGGGGGGAGGCCCATGGACTGGAGGCTTTCCTGCAGATGCCCATCCGCTCCATCTCCGCGAATGCTTTTTTCGCCTCCTGAAGGCGCTGAGGGGGAAGCCTGTGGAACTTCGCATGTGTCGGGGGCCCTTTAGTCGTTATATGGTGGTATATGCCGTGCTTGGCTGGGGCCCCGGGGACTTGGCAAAGCTCAGGCTTAAATACCTCAGGGAACTCCGACAGTAGGTGTGCATACTGGTGGGGGGCGACGGCGCTGATGGTGGGTCTGGGTCCCGCTGTTAACGGGAGAGACCGGCAGGAGTCGGTATCGAGGAGGCGCTTGCGCCTCACGTCGACTAGCAGGCCGAAGTGTGCCAGAAAATCGGCCCCCAGGAGTGGGGTTCTTACGTCCGTGACGATGAAGTCCCAGGAGTAACTCTGGCCAAGGATGGAGATCGACAGGAGCCTGGTGCCGTAGGAGAGGATGGGGGTTCCGTTGGCGGCCGTCAGGAAAGCGGCCGGGTCTGGTGTCTGGTTGCGGTCCTCTCTGGATGCTGGGAAGACCAATTTAAAGGCCCCTGTGTCGACCAGCATCATCCTGCCAGAGACGGTGTCGCGGACATAAAAACCTACTGTTTTAGAGGCCCTGGGTTCTTCGGCTGCCATGGCGGCCTGTCCTGCTGGCCACCGCCACCCCAGTTTTTTGAACGGGCGAACGAGTAGGGCTTCAGGCAGTTTTGGGCGTCCTTTCCGAACCACTTGTGGTAGGTAGCGAGCCGGGACCACCGTCTGCTGTGGGGACCTCCATCTGCTGTGGTTCAGGTGGACGTCTGGTTGCGTTTTAGCCGCTGTGAAGCCTTGACCGGGATGAGGTTGACAGGCATGGTGTAGGGGTAGATTTCCTGTCGAGGAGCTTATCTCCTGCCGCTTCTTTGTGCCACCCAAGTCTGGTAGTGACAGGAGATCTACGACCATGCTCCAAGCGTCTCTTGAATTGAGGGCGTGGCGTGGGTTTTGGCAAGGTCGATAGCACGGGCGGCCCGCTCGGCGATGGGCAGGAGCAAGCTTCGAGGAGGAACTTTTTTGTGGTGCTGTATGTGAGGGTGTGTGTTTGGTACTCGCGAGATGAGTTTTCTGTACACGTCCTCCGGAAGGGCGTTGAGCACTGTGTCGGCCACATTTCGATGGGTCCCGATTCTGATGGCTCTCCACCCTGCGCAGCCAATCGATGGCAGTTTTACGGTGACGGGCGGCTTTACAGTGAGGGCGATTGTGTTGCCCGGCCGTCGTGTGTTCGGGCGCTGGTGTGGAGTTGCAGGAGGGCCTCGATGCGGGGCGGGGCGCGCGGGTGTGATGGGAGGTAGGTAAACCTCCGAGTCCGCGGGTCCGTGTTTAACTGCATGAAGGAGGGATATCCGCGTCCATGCTCGCTCCTTTGACCCCTTACTGGAGTGGGGTACTCGCGTCAGCACGCACTTTTCGTGTGCCGTGTGGTTCCGCTAGTGACGCTGGTGGGGTACGCCGACGACGAGTCAGCACGCTCAAACGCTGGTTACAGCGCGTGTTTAGGCCGCTAAGAGCGTTTTGGAGAAATCCTGGAGCCAAGACCAAGTCGCCGTGTCAGTCCGCTAATGGCTCCGGGATACTCCGGGGTCACCACTGTAAGGTGTCAAAGAAACGAGCAGGTAAAAGTTACTGCTACTTTATTACAGATCCAGGCAGTTTATATTGCGGCCGACTGACGCGGGCCCGAGAGACAATGGAATTGACTGTGACCTGAGGTCGAAACAATAAACAATAATATGCAGTGAACGAGTACAAATTACAATACAAAACATACAGAACTACAATATGGATACAGTCTTGATGCCTGTGAATGAAGAAACATGTGATACACAATGTGTGACATTTGTATAAATACGCATAAAGTAAAAATGATTAAAATGCGTGACCTGGCACGTTTTAGGCGTGACTAATTGAGTTTGAAGAAAATGGGAAGTCACCAAAGAAAACATGCTCAGCGGAGACTTAATTAATGGCGCCGCCGAAACACTACGCTGGAGGAGGGAGGGAGGATCATTACATCTCTAATTCGAAGAGCGTGATTTTGACGGAAGCGAGTAAGTTCGTTATAAAATTGTTTTTTGTGTGGTGATAATTAAGGTCCCCAATTATACAAATATGATCAGCAGTAGATCCGTGAATAATGCTGTGTAACTCACCTAGGATCATGTAGTATTGATCAAAATTATTGTTCTTTTCCCAGGGCATATAATAAACATTAATTATTAGGATCTTAGAATCCCCTACTGTCACTTGAAGCCCTAGCAATCTATCACTCCTATAGGTCAACACATTCACCATATTGTCTAACGATTTGTGTCACAGGAAAGAAAGGCCCCCTTTCGGGCGACCGGCTACGATGTGATCTGTATCTTGCACCGATGAGGTCGAGAAACTCTGAAGTCTTCATGCACTGAATCGCAGATGGCAAGGTCATGAGGCCAGAGGAGCGTTTCTTGTAATGCAATGCTGCCTTTGAAGATTTTGCAAAACATGTTTAAGGGAGGAATGTTCCGCTTGAGTCCAAAAATATTCCAAGAGATTTTATTATAGTGTATCCATGGCAACTCACGAAGATGGGAAATGAATGAGTTTAACATTTGGGTGGATGGGGGGTTGGCCAGCGGGGGTGGGCATTCACTCGGTTTGGGAGGATAGCTGGCACTTGTGGTAGAAGGCGAGTGTGCCTTAACCCCTACTTGGGGTGTCAGTAAGTTCCCCTTGGGGAGGTTGGTCCCGGATTAGGTTGTATCTTGAGACTTTTATATTAGGACCAAAATTCTCGCCTTTAAGAACATCTAGGTGGTGAAATAGGCAGGTAATCCTGTAGGCCACTTTATGTTTAGTTTTGCATGGGAGTTTGTGGGAGATAAGAGGGTCGGAGCCCGTGAGAAACTTGACTCTCTCTACTATGGCGTCTAGCTTCACCGATGAGTGTAAATTATGAATCACAACGAGACACATCTCTTCTCAGGGTGATTTACGAATGTTGGGCTTCGGTTCAGTGGACAATCGAGATGTTTTCTTTTTTCTACTTGCTTGTGTCTGCCAACCCCCAGTCCCCTCATGATCAATCACATCTTCATCCAAGACGGGGGGTTGGGAGGGAGGGAGATAGGGTCGGAAGACTCACGAGGGATGGTGATCGTCGCTGAAGATCTATCTTCCACCGGAGGCACTGGGGAGGGAGTGGAGGTTGGGGGTTCGTCGGTCCTCTCTGATAGGTCTACAGGTGATGTGGGCGCTTCATCCGAGGGAGAGAGGGCAGTTCCCTCAGGGGAGGGTATGGCTATCTCGACTGCGTCGCACCCTCACTTCTCTCGTGTTGTTGGGAGGCGAGGAAATAATAGATGCCTCATTCAAAGGAGTCTGGTAGCTTGCTGTGAGACTGTCTAATGATTCCTGCACTCCTTTGATCGCATCCCAGATCCGTGAAAGATTGTTAGTTTCCACAGTTTTAGGCTGTCGAATGATTCCTGTAATCCTTTGATCAAGTCCCAGGTCTGTGAAAATTTGTCTTGTGCTTCCTCTTTTTTTTTCTGATGTTTTGTCAATTTTTTCTGGGAGGGATTTTGCTTTTAGGAAGGCATTTTCTACCATGTGGTACACTGCAGGTAGGCTTAGATCAGCAGGCCCCTTTGGAGGCAGATTGTAAGGGTCATGGCGTAGATTTCCACCGAGCAGGTCCTTAGCTACTTAGTGATATATGATATTTTCTTGAGAGAGGATAAGCTTTTCGTGGGTCGCTCCTGGAGAGTGGTTTCTGGTATCAGGTCTTTGCATTTTGTATATGCAGCGTTGATTTCGTCATCGGAGAAGGCTGCACTGACCGATTCTATAGTAGGCTCGACACCGGAACGGCTTGATTGGTATTGTATAAAGTAAAGACAATTGTTCGCGAGTACAGAACTTGTGTGTGGGGCACAGGTATTGTTATGTGCCAGGGTCACTGGCATGACGGTTGGAGGTTGGTCAGATGACATTTTTGTGGGTAAGGGAGGGCCAAGCACTAACACATACACAGCACCCTAGTACCCAATTCCCAGGGCCAATAGGCTTTGAGAAGTTGAAACTCGAAAATATTGAAGGCACTGGTTGGGGCAGAATGTGGATTAATATATCTGCAATTACGCAACACTAATCGGCTTGCGCGCCGGGTATTACGTAGATACACTATTAACACATTTGCCTTTTATGAGAGGTATAATCACCAAGACCGAAAAACCCTTCTTGTTTGGTAAAAAATCGCGAGAGAAACCTCCAACACGTCCGCCCCCGACACACAAAGTTGAAGTAAGAAAAGAGAACCAGTTTAAGAACCTGTATAGGAACCAGTTCTAACAATTATGGAAGGAACACTTGGAATAAGTTGTCTACACCATGTATCCTACTAAGAAACATTAAACAAACCGCGGGAGTCAGCCTTTACCTCAACCCTAACCAGAAATGAAGATTCGTCCGTCTCCGACGTCAAGTACCAGTTCAAGCTAAGAGTAGTCCTGAGTTTATTAACCTAGGCCGGTGTGTCACACTTGTATTAGCCTATGCCCAGGATTGAATTGTTACGTATAGGCTAGTCTGAGTTAATTTTCCTAAAATGAATGGTAGCCTCCGAATGTAAGTCAGAACAGTTGACATATCAAGCCACACCAGAATATTTGGTCCTGTCTAACGATTTCGAAATGTCATGAGGCATTTATAACATCCTTATTGGTAATTATGAAGAAAATGTGTAGTTTTATGCTAGTGGTGCTTAAGCGACTCAATTTTTATCAGCTGGTTATGATTACGGTAGGCTGTGGTGAAATGTTATTTCACCGTAATCAGTTTGCAAGTACAGATTTCATACGCATTGTTTTTTGTTATACGTTTTGTGTATGACGGGACATCGATTTGGTTGAGTTCTTAACGCACGCTTGGGCCATCCAATTTCATTGATAACAAATACTTGTCATAATAGCAAAAGCACCGCATATTTATTTTATAGTAATTCGGTGTCGGTATAGGGTATCAGATATTTATGAGTGGGCCATAATTCGGTAACCATGGAGATAAGATGGTTCAGCCCCCTTTGGCCGCTTGTCATTTGTTGGCAGCGGATCCTATCTTCACAATGATACGTTATACGGATTGTAAAGCCCCATACACACTATGCATCATGTATCAGCCACGTGATGCAGTAGTGGTGTTGAATAAAATTACTAGCGGCCAAACTGTACTGCAACACTGCTCACTTGTTCTCCGGCCAGATTTGACAGTAAAGCGTCACATGTTCAAGAAGAGAAAATTGAAAGGGATATACAGATTGCGATTAATGGATTAATGGAGGGACAAATATTCCTTTTGCCCTTCCTTGTCGAGGTTCTTCAAAATGCCTTTAGCCACACTTATTATTCAAACATCTACTGTGTATTGTAATTCATAAAATACTTTTGACCTATAAGCTTTTCAGATAATATATATATATATATATATATATATAATATATATATATATATATATATATATATATATATATATATATATATATATATATATATATATATATTTTAAGAATTTATTCTTTAAAATATATATATATATTATATATATATATATATATATATATATATATATATATATATATATATATATATATATATATATATATATATATATATATATATATATATTTTAAGAATTTTAAGGTTTATGGTATTTTTACAGGCGGCAATGGAAACTTTATTTAATTGGCCTTGGAGTTCTGACTTGCGGTAAGGGAAATCGTAAAAACCAAAGAACAAAGGATGATTTTAGGAGCTGAAGGCTCTACTTCATAAGGGAATGTTACGTCAACACTTGGGATAAACTAAAGAATTATATTTACAAAAGAAAGCATTAGAAGGGAAAATGGGTAAGTAAATTGTTAAGGGGCTTGCAACGCCTGAAGATCCTTCTACTGGAGTCTTGACTAAGGGGAAGGCACAGTCCAAGATGAGTCCATTGCTGAATAGGTCCCTCTGCAAGAAAGATTTATCATTACACACCAGTAAACAATATAACACAGAATATGACTCTGAGTCTGCACTGAGGGTGCCAAGGACTCGAGGAATGAATGACCACTTTACACTTGAACACAGGACATTGGAAATGGGACTGGATAAACGGGCACAAGGACAAGCTGAATGCGGACACTCAAATAACACTCCTAAACGGCAAATTGTCGTGACTGAAAAGTCTTTACTCGCACTTTGCCTTAGGGGAAGCGGGTCTCTGGTGAAGGATGATGAGGGACGATCACACGTATGGTGATTGCTCGAGGATGACCATGGTCTGGAGTCAAACAGGGAGGAATGAAGGTCTCTCAGCAAATGTATCACTCACCTGCTTGTGTGGCTAACAGCCTCCCCTACGACTATGACTGCTACCGTACTTTTACTGCCACTGCACGTCTACTGCTCCTCAGATCTCCTGTCTTTCCCTTTTAAGGCCGCGGCCATGTGTTGTGGAAATGCAAATTCATAATAATTGGGGCTGTGTGCAAAAGATGTGTCATTTGCCAGGTGTCCAGCCATCTGGTTGCCTCTTCCCAGGTATCCTGCGGATGGAAAGACAATTCAGCAGCTTAATCTGCCTTTAGAAGGTCGTTTTAAGCACCCCGCCTCGTACCTTTGCCTTTTTTAACCCGTGCCATCTCAATGTCTGTTCCAGGTAAAGAAAGGGACAGATTGAATTGTTGATAACTTTGTTCTGATATCTAGGTCAACTAGGACCAGCCATGTATCGACGACCCTACTCTCAATAAACAAAGGGCAAATTAGGTTGGGGAGCGCATGTGCAGCGATCTTGTAAATTATAATAGCATATATATATATATATATATTTATATATATTTATATATATATATATATATATATATATATATCATATATATATATATATATATATAATATTTATATTATAAAGCATCCCAGCCACCAAACACTCAATTTAAAGCTGGAAAATACAACAGTGTAGAGTGTTGGTCCTTGTTCATTCAAGGGGTTTGGCCGGTGGTGGTGATCGAGCCATCAGCGCTGGAGCTGAGTGCAACATCCTACCCCTCCGACTGCTGATGCATCACTGCGCAGGCTTTTGAAATCGGTCCGCCCCATCAACATGTTGGTGATGCGGCTTTGTGTTGAAAAAGTGGTTTTTCAATACATCCGTTCAACACTGCGCACATCATGATGCATAGTGTGTACGGGGCTTAAGGCAACAATTTTCCTGGTGGCAATAAATTGTCTTCTATTCAGAACTTTGGAAGGAACGCAATTGTTTATTTGGTAAATACCTACTTTCGTCATATCAACAACGCACAACTGCTGATGGGTGTAAAATAAGAGAATTGTCAAATTTAAAGTAACTTAGACTCAGAAATAATACATTTGCAAGAAATCGTCATTCCCTCTTCAATACATATCCGCAAGGCTGAGCTTATATAATATAAAGTAATTAAGGGAAAAAATGAAGGAAAGTATGCCAATTTACCAAAGATAAATTGAATATACCAATGCACATTAAGATGAACGGAAAGATGTTTGTGAATGTCATATAAGTGTTGTTAATTTTTTTATTATTATTATTATTATTATTATTATTATTATTATTATTATTATTATTATTATTATTATTATTATTATTATTATATACTAAAGCCAATTTTAGATCGAGCTCTTGGAAATGAATGAATTAGGATTTTTGTCAGACCAAACCTGAGCCTCAATGTATCTGGGTTTTTAACCGAACTTTATTTATTTCCGAAGTAACTGCTTGCAGTGTAATTCAGCATTTAATCAGTATACCCGATGAGTTGGTTGTAAACTAGCAGGTGAGCTGTTTCAGAGAGAAACCTTGACGACTACTACTAATCCTACGAAACTTAAGTTGGGATCACATGTGCTCAAATATGTATTGTCACGTGAATATGAGCTGCAAAACAAGCAGGCTGGTATTGTGATACCACCATCTAAGAGATAATACACTTTATCCTAGTCTTACCTGAGGGCAGAAACAAAAAAATAATGATGTGCATTGTGGCCTCCATTTATTTGAATGGCACTCACTGCAATTTTTTGTTAATGTATTATGAGTTAATAATACACTGCGAGAATTTATGTTTTTTGGGGGGATAGGGGTCCAACATCACTAAAGCTTTTCCTGAAAGCAAACTTATTTAGCATTATATAATTGTACGTCCGAGTTCTTAGACCGAATCATTTGTATGATTATGAAATTTCTTGGCAACTGCTGAGAAGGTTTTGATTGGGAATTTAATGATGACTTGTGTGTTCCATTCACATTATTATGATTCTATTCTTAACCACAGTCAATATGGAAACTTATAGCAGTGTTATTTACCTGAATGTCAATGCTCAAGTGAAAACATACCTTGCATACAAGACGTTTGATTGTATCCATTCAGCAGTGCCTGGGGGAGGAACGGATTTATCCCTGCATTAAATGTGTCTTCCACTGAAGAAATTTGCATTTTGTATCAAAAATTATTCTTTCTCCTTTTCTGCGCTTAATCCTTAGTCGGGTCGCTGTTGTAGATGAGCCTTCTCTAGTTGTTCTGAACGGCTCTTATCATAATTGGTTTTGGCAAATGTTTGTACAGCATGATGCCCATCCTGACTACAACCCTCACTATTTATATGGGATTGGTACTGGTGCTGAGTTGGGCTGGATTGCAGACTCGCAAATGAGTCTGCACTTACTGTAAAACGTACCAGATAATGTATATACGCTATCTGAAGAATGCTGACGGCATAATGTGATTTAAATTTGACAGATCCTCAGTTTCCAACCAGTGGCAGAGTTGTGTTGAAAGACTGAATCCCTTCTTCAAGAGCTGTGGAGCTTGAGTAAAGTGTTATCTTATTTAAATATGCAAGCGTCGAAAGTATATGGTATCTAAAGTATATACAATATGATGTGCAGGGCTGGATTAAGACCTAAGCACCGAATATATGATGGTAACCCACCTCCGCCCACTCACAAGTGACACTGACGCTTGACAAGTACTTACGTCTGTCGTATTGAACAGGTTAGATCTAAAGCGAGTGCATTTGCCGGATTCCAGTTGTGTTGTATTCCCCAGATTGAAGTGTACTGACCTCTTCAGTATTATAATGATATAAATGTTAATATTTTATTATTATTAATATTCTTGTAAATGTATTTTTTTCATATGTTGTGGGCCCTGATTCAGTTACAAAATTTACACCATGGTCCATTGAAATCTGGCTTTAGAAAAGAACTCTGTAAGGCCCTCCCTCCCCTGTGACCCCAAGCATGTGTTTATTTTGCATCAAATGGTTTATCCGGAGAGCTGTTAATCAGCTCAGTGGTCTGGTTAAACGAAGGTGTATTTTTCAGAGCGGAAAATATAATATGCCTGAACAATCTGGAATTTGTGCTGAATAACTGAAGCATGTTGGAATGGGGCTAATTCTGAAATTACTAAATAAACGGATTTTTAGAAGTACACTCGTGTGATTAAACACATTTTTAGATAAAGTTTTTTATGATGTCATTCTTCTTCATTGGCAGTTTGCCCTCCTTCCATTCCTTCTGATTTTCCCACATGTCTGGGTCATAGAAAATAGAAATAAGTGTAAAAGTAGATGAGGCCGGGTATTTCTGAACTCTCCTTTAACACTATAATGCTCCACTGACATAGTGTATCTTACCTTATATCTTAGGCATAATGGTAGTAGCTGGCCAAATCAATGGATCTGTCATGTTTGAAGAATCACAATGTCTTAATGTTTGAAGAAGCACAGTGTCTGAGAAATTTTGTATCTTCTGTTCAGTATGCCGATGATGCAACACGTGCGTGTAGTAAAGTCCTCATTTATGAGAAATGAAACTGCCCCCAGCTTCAGTCGGGACATGATTCGAATCAGCGAATGGTGTAGTTGGTGGGTTATGAGACCGAACTCCATTAAAACGAAAACTATTGATTAGCAGAGATTCTGTAAGGTGTCAAAGAAACGAGCAGGTAAAGGTTACTGCTGCTTTATTACAGATCCAGGCGGCTTATATTGCGGCCGACTGACGCCGGGCCGTGAGAGACAATGGAATTGACTGTGACCTGAGGTCGAAACAATAAACAATAATATGCAGTGAACGAGTACAAATTACAATACAAAACATACAGAGCTACAATATAGATACAGTCTTGATGCCTGTGAATGAAGAAACATGTGATACACAATGTGTGACATTCGTATAAATACCATAAAGTAAAAATGATTAAAATGCGTGACCTGGCACGTTTTAGGCGTGACTAATTGAGCTTGAAGAAAACGGGAAGTCACCAAAGAAAACAAGCTCAGCGGAGACTTAATTAATGGCGCGCGCGAAACACTATCCTGGCGCCGGGTGGTGACTTTACAAATACTCCCCCAAGACGAGGGACGCGTCTGATTAATCCCTGTACCTGGTGGGACGCTGAAGGGTGCCGCGGCTCCTTGAAGATAACTGAGGGCCCCCGCCTGTGAGGCTGCTGTTTGGGCGGTCCCTTCCTGGGCGGCGCGCCCTGCCTGGGGTGAGGGCGTGCTGGAGTGCGTTTGGGCGGAAGGGGTGCTGCGTCGCTGCCGGGACTCTCCGACAGGAAGGCGGGCTTTAGCCGGTCTATGGAAACCCAGTCGCCCTTGCCTGGGAGTGCCAGCCGAACGCCTTGCTGTTCCGCTCCAGCACGCGGAAGGGTCCCCTGTAGGGCTTAGTTAGTGGTGGGACGGACGGCGTCGACTCTGACGAAGACGTGGGTGGCGGATGACAGCTGTGGCGGCACGAAGGTGGTTGCTCTGTCGATGTATGAGCGCCTGCAAGGGGCGAACTTGCCGGCCACGTCGCGGAGCCTCTGCAGAGATGGGGAGTGGCGAACATCCGTCACGAGCTCTCCCGGCACCACGAGGGGTTCCCCATAGGTTTGTTCAGCTGCGGATGGGGTGCCGTCGGCTCTGGGGGCGGTCCTCAACCCGAGGAGGACCCACGGCAGCTGATGTTTCCAGTCCTCGGCGGTGCAGCGGGCCATGAGGGATGACTTTAAGGACCTGTGGAACCGTTCAACCAGGCCGTTGGCCGCTGGGTTTTGCGCTGTGGTGGTGTGGTGCGTGGTTCCCAGCAGTTGAGCCAGGGCAGACCACAGCTCGGAGAGGAAAGCGGGGCCTGTCGGTTGTGATGTGGTCCGGGGCGCCCGGCGGCTAACCCAACTGGAGAGCAGGGCCTCGGCGCACGCGCTGGCGGTGGCTTCTTGCATGGGCGTGGCCGGGCCACCTCGTCGAACGGTCTACCACCGTGAGGAGGTATCTGGATCCGCCTGATGGGGAAGGGGCCCGACGACGTCGATGTGGATGTGGCGGCGGCGCCCTGGCTGTGGGAACTCGCCTACCCCCGACTGCGTGTGACGACCCACTTTACTGGTCTGGCACTGCAGGCACTGTTTTGCCCAGGCTGTGGCGTCCTTTTGCACCCCGTGCCAGACGAACTTTTTGAAAGCAGTTTGGCGTGGTCCTGCCGGAGGGGGTGAGAGGCCGTGAATGATGTCAAATACCTGGCGGCGTGAGGCTGGAACCAAAGGGCGGGGGCTGGCCTGTGCTGATGTCACAGAGCAGGCTGGGGCCTCCGGGGCGAGAGGGTCACGTCCCGCCACTTGAGGGATGTGATGGCGGTGCGGTATGCTGGGGTTTCTGGGTCAGCGGCCTGTTCTCTGGCAAGGTCCTGGTAATCTACACCAAGCTGCACTGCGTTCAACTCGACTCTGGAGGCGTCTGCTACGGATTTTTCTTGCCGGGAGGTACCTGACGGAACAGGTAAATTCGGCTATGGCTGAGAGGTGGCGCTGCTGTCTGAAGACCATGCGTCCCCTGCTTCGTGAAGGCGTGAACCAGTGGCTGGTGGTCTGTGAAGATTGTGAAGGGCGTCCCCTCCAGGAGGAACTTGAAGTGCCGAACTGCGCGGTACATCGCGCAGAGTTCCCTGTCGAAGGTGCTGTAGCGGGACTCTGCGGGGACTGAACTTCTTGCTGAAGAAGGCGATGGGCTGGGGCGCCGTTGATGATTTGCTCCAGAACAGCACCGCAGGCAACGTTACTGGCGTCTGTCGTCAGCTGGAGGGGAGCCTTGGGATCCTGGTGTGCCAAGGCGGTTGCCTTAGTGAGGGCGGCCTTCGTCAGGGAAAAGGCCTGCTGCTGGCTGGGTCCCCAAGACAGGGACTTCGTTGACCTTTTAGGACTTCCGTCAGGGGCCGTGGTGTGCGCGATCCCGGGATGAACCGCCTGTAGAAGTTTACCATCCCAAGGAACTCCTGGACGGCCTTGATGGAGGTGGGTGTCGGGAACTTGGCTCACGGCTGCCACTTTCGATGTAAGAGGGCGGACGCCTGTCGGAGACACCTCGTGACCCAGGAATTCTGCTTTCTGGACGCCGAAGGTACACTTGTCAAAACGGACGACGAGGCCGTTTTCTTGGAGGCGCTGGAGGACTGCTTTGATGTGCCTCTGGTGTTCGCTGTGAGACCTGGAAAATATGAGAATGTCGTCGACGTAGCAGACGCAGAATTTTAGGTCCCCAGGATGCTGTCCATGAGCCGCTGGAAGGTGGCCCGGCGTTCCTCAGCCCGAAGGTGGAGAAGGCGAACACATAGGACCCGAAGGGCGTGATGATGGCTGTCTTTGGTATGTCCTCTGGCGCAACAGGTACCTGGAAAATAAGATTTAAGAAGGTCCAATTTAGTGAATATTTTGGCCCCGTGAAAGGAGGCCGTGAGGTCTTGCATATTGGGCAGAGGGTAGTGGTCGGGCTCCGTTGCAATGTTGAGCCGCCTGTAGTCGCCGCAGGGTCTCCAGGAGCCGTCCGGTTTCTGCACCATGTGGAGGGGGAGGCCCATGGACTGGAGGCTTTCCTGCAGATGCCCATCTGTTCCATCTCCGCGAATGCTTTTTCGCCTCCTGAAGGCGCTGAGGGGGAAGCCTGCGGAACTTCGCATGTGTCGGGGCCCTTTAGTCACTATATGGTGGTATATGCCGTGCTTGGCTGGGGCCCGGGGACTTGGCGGCTCGGGCTTAAACACCTCAGGGAACTCCGACAGAAGGTGTGCATACTGGTGGGGCGACGGCGCTGATGGTGGGTCTGGGTCCCGCCGTTAACGGGAGAGACCGGCAGGAGTCGGTATCGAGGAGGCGCTGCGCCCCACGTCGACTAGCAGGGCGAAGTGCGCCAGAAAATCGGCCCCCAGGAGTGGGGGTTCCACGTCGCGACGATGAAGTCCCAGGAGTAACTCTGGCCCAGGATGGAGATCGACAGGAGCCTGGTGCCGTAGGGAGAGGATGGGGTTCCGTTGGCGGCCGTCAGGAAGGCGGCCGGGTCTGGTGTCTGGTTGCGGTCCTCTCTGGATGCTGGGAAGACCGACTTAAAGGCTCCTGTGTCGACCAGCATCATCCTGCCGGAGACGGTGTCGCGGACGTAAAACCTACTGTTTTTGAGGCCCTGGGTTCTTCGGCTGCCATGGCGGCCTGTCCTGCTGGCGCTGCCACCCCGCTTTTTTGAACGGTTGAACGAGCAGGGCGGCAGGCAGTTTCGGGCGTCCTTTCCGAACCACTTGTGGTAGCGACAGAAGCCCCGGGACCACCGTCTGCTGTGGTTCGGTGGACGTCTGTTGGCGATGGCGTTGACGGGCTGCACGTCCTCTTCAGGCTGGGCGGAGCTGACCGGCTGTGTGGCCGGTTTTAGCCGCTGTGAAGCCTTGACGGAGTCTGTGAGGTGTTGTGCCGCCTCTATGAGGTCCTCGACAGGCATGGTGTAGGGGTGAGCGATCTGGTTGCGACTTCCGGGAGGAGTTGGCGAAGGAAGATTTCCCGTATGAAGCTTATCTCCTGCCGCTTGTTTGTGCCACCCAAGACTGGTATTGACAGGAGATCTCGACCATGCCCCAAGCGTCTCTTGGATTGAGGTCGTGGCGTGGATTATTGGCAAGGTCGATAGCACGGGCGCCCGCTCGGCGATGGGCAGGAGCAAGCTTCGAGGAGGAACTTTTGTGGTGCTGTATGTGAGGGTGAGTGTTTGGTACTCGCGAGATGAGTTTGTTGTACACGTCCTCCGGAAGGGCGTTGAGCACTGTGTCGGCCTGTAGGATTTCGTCCGTGAGGTCCGCGATTCTGAAGTGGCTCTCCACCCTGCGCAGCCACCTCGATAGGTTCCCCTGCGAAACGGCGGCAGCTTTACGGTGAGGGCGGCCCGCGATTGTGTTGCCCGGCCGTCGTGTGTTCGGGCGCTGGTGTGGAGTTGCGGGAGGGCCTCGATGCGGGGCGGGCGCGGCTGTGATGGGAGGTAGGTAAACCTCGGAGTCCGCGGGTCCGCGTTTAACTGCATGAAGGAGGGATATCCGCGTCCATGCTCGCTCCTTTGACCCCTTACTGGAGTAGGGGTACTCGCGTCAGTACGCACTTTCGTGCGCCGTGTGGTTCCGCTAGTGACGCTGGTGGGGGGCGCCGCCGACGAGAGTCAGCACGCTCAAACGCTGGTTACAGCGCCGTGTTTAGGCCGCTAAGAGCGTTTTTGGAGAAATCCTGGAGCCAAGACTGAGTCGCCGTGTGAGTCCGCTAATGGCTCCGGGATACTCGGGGTCACCACTGTAAGGTGTCAAAGAAACGAGCAGGTAAAGGTTACTGCTGCTTTATTACAGATCCAGGCGGCTTATATTGCGGCCGACTGACGCCGGGCCGTGAGAGACAATGGAATTGACTGTGACCTGAGGTCGAAACAATAAACAATAATATGCAGTGAACAAGTACAAATTACAATACAAAACATACAGAGCTACAATATAGATACAGTCTTGATGCCTGTGAATGAAGAAACATGTGATACACAATGTGTGACATTCGTATAAATACCATAAAGTAAAAATGATTAAAATGCGTGACCTGGCACGTTTTAGGCGTGACTAATTGAGCTTGAAGAAAACGGGAAGTCACCAAAGAAAACAAGCTCAGCGGAGACTTAATTAATGGCGCCGCCGAAACACTATCCTGGCGCCGAATTGGTGACTTTACAATTCTTACAAATTTTCCAACCTATCCTCCCCTTCAGGTGAATGAGTCTGAAGCTTTAACTATTGTAGGTGTAACTTTTGACACGCATCTTACTTTTGAGAAACATCTAATGAAAGTTTCAGCAAATGCCGAACGAAAGTTAGGGATTGTTTGTAAGGCCTCATATATTTATACCAGTGATAAAATCAATGCAACCTGTTTTAGGTCATTTGTGCTTCCTTTACTAGATTACTTTACTCCGGTGTGGATGCCTGCTTCTGCCAGAGCTTTATCTGTTAGATAGAGTGGTTTGTGGTGGTAGGTTTGTTTCCTAATATTAGCACGTATGATTGGGACAATCAACAGATGGTCAATTGCTCGTCAATTTTTCATAAGTTGTATTTTAACAGAGATCTTTCACATTCACAATTGCTCCCTGATTCCCTTTTCCTGCCGAGAGCAACCAGATTCGCTGAATAGCAGAATCAATATGTAGTACAGTGCCTCGCTGTCGAACTTATCAGTCCCGGGGGTCCTTTATTCCTTACACCGTTGGACTGTGGAACAGCCTCCCTGAGGATGTCGTGCAATTGAAATTTCAGAAGTTCAAGCGAAGATACAATGCATTACTACCCTAATATAATGCTCCTTGTATTTTAATAATTTACTTACAGTTTTATTTACTTATTTATTAATTTGTTAATTTATCTGGTTTTTTAATATGTGACCTCTTCTTTCGGTATTTCCCATTACCTTCTGTCACTTCTTTCGTATGAACACTGTATTCTTTGGGAGCTTGAATTCCAGTCAGTGGCCTCTGTGGGCTTGTTCTAATGAATAGGGTTCATCTTATGAATAATAATAATAATAATAATAATAATAATAATAATAATAATAATAATAATAATAATAATAATAATGATAATAATAATAATATTAATTTCTTTACTTCATTTCAGTTCAAAGATGGCACCTTGGGGTTTAATTGGTCGAGCTCAAGTTGCTGATGTATCTGAACAGACGGTTTTTGGTTTTGAACGTAAGTGTTTTCTTTTAATATGAATTCATTTGTGTTTTGTCAGTAGATATACCTAGTATCTATGTTACTTACATATCCAGTATGGAAGTGTATACACGTCAGTTTGTAGACTGCTGTTTTATTCCCAGGATTTGACCTGCTTCTGGTACAGATGGACTGACATGTGGTTACAAGTGGTTGAGCAGGCATGAGACCGAGACCTAGTGACAGGTGATGTAAGTGACACATAACCATGTGACTCTGAGATTGGCTACCGAACCTAGCTGCTAAGCCTGGGTCCAGTAGCCTAAGTTTAAAGCACATAGCCCCCCACCCCTCCTCTCAAAAGAGACAAAGAAAGAGAAAAATACAAAGTGATATTAGCTTGTTTGTCACTGGATATTTGCAAGTGATATATACACATCACAAGTACCTGGTTTTTAAAATTAAGTATGCGACCGTTCCACATCCCTGTTTGGGATGCTGGCACAGTACTAGGTTGCCAAATGGTGGACAGAATATAAGTACTGTAACATGTATGCATAGTATAATCGATGCAACTTCTGGGATGCTGATAAGGCTCTAAAAGTAGTGGCATATAACAGGAGGTTGTAATAAATATATGTACCAGATGTTCTCTACACAAACTTTCAAAGACACAAACTTAATGATGGCACAGTATCTTGGATTTATAAACTTCATTTCTTGGAGTGTAATTTGTTTGTATGTAGAGAACATGTATACACAACCATTCCACGTCCTTACTCAGTCTGTGGCTATTCAGAATGCTGATAAGGTACTATGTTGGTATCTACATGAGACAAGTTGACTTGGCGGTTGAATTTTATGCTCAAACTTGTATAGGATAATGGGAGGGTTGGCATCATTTAGAAAGGCTGGTTTTAGCCTGTTGATGGAGACCGAGTCCTCACTTCTATTTAGTAGCATTTTGAATGTTTTATCTTTGTATTCGAGGATGGGGTATGGGCCTCAGTATGTTGATGTTAGAGGAGGATTGGGGGCCATTGTTCCAGAGGAAGGTGAATCAGCATGGGACATATTGCTTGTGTAATTTTCTGTATATCTGTAGGCATGGGTAATGATTTCTGATGGTTTTTCAGTAATGAGAGTTCTTTGTTTGGTTGAGTAGTGATGTCGGCCAGGAAGAATTCACCCTGCACACAGATGGTACCCCAAACACCATTTCGATGTGAGAAGTCGATCTCTTGGGCCAAGGAGGTCCCAGAGTTTGTGATTTCAAGTCGAGACATTTGCACTAGGCGATGAGCATGGCCTTGAGGGATCGGTGGGTTATTTCTGCCATGCCATTGGTGGCAGGGTTATAGGAAGTGGTGTGGTGGATATTTGAACCCATTAATTTAGCCAAGGTGGTCCATATCTTGGAGTGGAACTCCAGCCCTCTGTTGGATGTTGTCATCTGGAATGCTAAAATGGCTGACCCAGCCATTGTGGATTGTATTGGCGCAGGTGCGTGCAGTTGCCTCTGCCATAGTTATTGCCTCAAGCCATCGTGTAGATAGATTCCATTGACATGATGTATCTGAACCGGTCTGAAGGGGGTCCTACTAAGTCGACTTGAAGATGACCAAATTATTGTCTGGGCTGTGAAAATTTGCTGATGCTAGACTGTGAGTGTAGGTTATTTTACTTTTTTGGCACTTGATGCTTTGTTTGGCCCATGATTTCACTTCCCTCTTTGCTCTGTGCCAGATGGATTTCTGTCACTGATTAGCTGTTGTCCTTGTGGATGAATGTATGGGAGAGTCCATGGATGAGATTGAACAGTTTTTTTCTGGAGGGATCTTGTCACACGATGGCTGGGAAGCCTGTGCTGGTATTACAGAGGATGGTTCAAACCATGTTTCCAAAGGGGACGTCGTCCTATCATGGGTTCAGCATGGAAGTGCGTTAGTGTCTTGATTTAGTGTTTCAGAGTTGGGCATCAGTGTGCACCTTGTAATCCATCCCTAGATGGACTCCATTGATTTTTATTTTGGATAATGTACCTGGGGGTTTTCTTAAAGTACACCCAAATTTGGCGATGGGTGAAAGTTGATGTTGGCTGGCAGAGTGGGCAGCATGGTTTCTTGTTAAGCCATGGACGAGTGGTTGATGCTCCATCAAGGTGGTGAAAAGTGTACCCTTGAGTAGATGTCTCAAGTGTCTGGTACTCAGGTGTATGGCAAGATCATCTCTGTCAAAGGTGCTATATTTCTTTCCGGCTGGGGTTAGTTTTCTGCTGAAGAATCTCCAAGGTTGAGTTATTATATTGACTGACTGTTCCATAACAAAGGCCATGGTAACATTGTTTGAATCCATTGGTAGCATGAGTCTGGCGACACAGTTTCAAGAAGTTTTGTTACTGCTAAGACCAGAGTATGGAGTACTGTTCCAAATCATATACTACCGTAATTGAATTGTTGTTACTTCAGAAGTTTGAACTTGGTGCTGCTGCATTTTTTTTTATCTTATTTGTTTTTCTTGCTATTTGTCTTACTCATTATTTCTCTCTGCTAATATGACAAACATGTTGAAAAATCCTTCACACCAGTTCAACATCACTAACATAGTTATCTTTTGCCTCATTAAATTAAAATAAATCCATTTGAATATACAATTACATAAATCCTTTTTACTACACTTAAATGTTTGTTGGTTATTTTGACTTGCAGAAGTTTGTTGGTTATTTTGACTTACAGAAGAAGATTACAGAAGAAGATTTTTATAGATCCAAATTCATATCCAGATAAGACTAAAAGTCTTGTTTTTTAAAATGTTTCTTTGTACTTATAGATTTTTATTTTCACACTTTATCTTTGATTAGATACTGAAGATGGAGGTGTGTATGAAAAGCTGTTGCCTATATTACATAAGCAAATATGATAAAAGCACGAATAGTAGTGATGGTAGATTAATTTTAGATACAGTGGCATTATGGCAGCAATGATAATGGAGAAGTATTTGTACTTGTACTTAAAATTCTATTATGGTAAGCAGCCTTCATAGCTGCATCTTGTAAAGACTAATATTACTGCGTTTTGTGTATGGTTGTTTTCATAATAGCACTTGAGTCATCATATTTAGAGGTGGTGGATTAGTTTTGTCATTGATCTAAGTTAGGTTTTTTGCTGCCATTTTTGAGGCCATAGCAGATTGGCTGGTTCAGTGTAACAAAATTAGGGCTGTAATTCTTACATATGTATTTAATTACAGTATGTATGTATTTGTGGTATTCTCAGGAAAAATGCATGTTGAAACAGAAGATACGATAGCATACTTGGAAAATTGTTAAAAGCTTAACAAGTGATTTTGTCTGTTTGAATGTCAAGTTCTGAAATCAGCAAGAACAGTTACATTTTACAGATTGATGTACATTTTTTAGGTATTTATTTATTTTTATTCATTTTAACAGCTCCTAAAGTCCATGTGGTAACTCTGAAGGCAGTTGACATCAATGTTACAGTACGAGGATTTGCTGCGAGGGTAGACGCATCTCTGACATATCACAATGCCACAGATAATGCTCTTGAGGTAAGACAAAAAGACGTGTTTAAAAAGTGTGCCATGCAGTGTACAAGCTCATGTTTTACTTTTTGCTTAGTGCTTGTCAAGGCATAGCTGTCAGGGTGGTGAGAACAGAAAGAAAGAGTAGGTGGCTCTTTGGTGATTATCCTAGTGCTATCTATATCACTGCATATGCAGTCCCCTTTCTCAGGAATTTTAGCAGATACTGCTTATGTTTTTTGTTTTGCTGTTCTTCAGCCTGCATTATAGGAGAATGTCAGTATAGTACTATATACAATAGTGATTTCACTTCAGTAGTGGAACTATGCATATAGCTTGATGACTGGGGTGGTTTAGAACACCCAGCTTGACTTCTGCTTAGGGCACTTGGGACTTAAAGCAATCCAAACGTGGAAATGAAATTAACAATGTCCAAATTATGGAAAAATACATGTCCAGGAGAAGTACACTTGGCAGCACTAAGCCGGCAAGTTTGAAAAAAATTTTTTTAAACTATATAACATCTAATACTCGGAAGACAGTATAGGAATGTAAAGGACATGAAAATGATAAGTTAAAAATCTTACACTGTGCATATCTATACATATCCACAAATATTAAGCCACAAATATCATTTAATATCTAATTCACTATACCTTATTTGTGGCTTAATATTTGTGAATATAAAATCTAACAGTGTATGTGACAAAAATTTATACTAACCATACATACATTATTGTACACTTTACCGTATTAATTTATGATATATAATGTATTTGTATATATTTATTGATAAAAGTAATCAGTATGGTGAAGCAAAACTATTACAAAGCCTTGATGGTAAATCTGTGTGATATTTCTTTGTTGAGTTTGGAATCTCTGTCAGCCATGAATGTAAAATGTACATTAAGCATTAGAATTACAATTGAAAGATGGTAGGTATATACAGTAATAAAAATAGTGGCGGGGAAATGTTTGGAATGGTACACATTACACTGTACACTGATAATGAGGGAATGTGTGAGAGCATTGCCATGCTGGGGGGCTTCCCCATACAACCTTGGTAAGTCACAAAACCCTCCCTTCCCATCCATTACCACCAAGGCCAAAGAAAAAAAAAATTTAGGAGGTTGGCATGCTAGTCATCAATACTGACAACATTGTGGTTCTTTGAAAGTGAATTCAGTTTTGTTTTGTGTGCTTTTTATACCCCTTTCAGCACCCTAAGTCACTACTCTTGATGGATGCGAGAGTTTCATGGTACATACATAATGTTCTTATAGCCAAATTGTGTCAGTGTGAAATGACAAATAGAACACAACGTTGGGAGTACTATAAGTTATTTATGTCCAGGTATGTGAATCACAACTCTGTTGATATTTTAAGTTTTCCTGTTTCCATGTATTTTTTTTTAACTGGGTATGAACCAATAATTGTTCAGTATTTGTGCAATTTAATGCTTGCATGGTTCATTATTTCATCCCCCAAATTTTGTATTTTCGTGCTTCGCCATGAAGCACAGAACTGTAGAACTGTTCATGAAATCTGCTGATAATGAGCTCATCTATATAAAGTAGTAAATTAATTTTACTACTTTATATAGTTTTACAGTAGGCTACTGTATATAGAATAGATAACCACTGCTTTCCTTCAGCACCTGGCAGTGAACAGTAGGTCAATGCTGTTACAGTAGTGCAGGTAAATTGCAGTATATTGCTATTCATGATTAGTGACCAAAAATACAGTACAATATTACTGTGTACCCAGTTGGAAGGAAAATTCCAACTTCACCCCTGAAAAGCACTAAAAGTATAAGCCTTGCTATTTTTGCTTTTTACAAGGCTAATGAGAGTTTTTATTTTGATGAATTAGCTGTGAGAATTGATTATCTGATTTCCTTTAGTAATCCCTCAGTTATCCAGATTAACAGAGCCAAGCCCCTGTCAGATAAGGGCAAGTAAAAAAAATCTACAGGTGTTCAAAGGCAACTCCATACCTCCCCTCCAAAACCTTGTCAACACTGCATAGCCATACACTAAATATGCTGATGAACAACAGCCATCACGCTTTAAAATGGAAACTGGATGCAGAAAGCAATTTTCTACCTTATCTTCCAGTTTGTAACAAAATACTCTTGAAATACACTTAAAAAATAGTATTGTAAACCCCTTTTTTCCTTTCGTGTACACAGCACACAATACAGTAGGTTGCACAAGCAGTTTTTCATTTTCCCTAAACACTGTAAAACACATCGTACTGTACACAAAAATAGGAACCCTTTTTTTCTCTCGTACACAACACATAATCCGATAGGTCATTTTCCCCAAACACTGTAAAATGTATGATACACATAAAAAGTAAACCCCTTTTTTTTTCTCTCGTATACAACATGCAATACAGTATGTTACACAAACAGTTTTTTTTTATTTTCCCCAAACACTGTGAAATGCATCATACACAAAAAACAAATCTACAAATTTAAAAATACTTTTTCTCTGTCACTTATCTGTTTGCGCTGCCTTTACTGCTTACGATGGTCAGACTTTCTAAAAACTTGTGAGGAGGTTTAAAAGTCCTTGTCCTCCTCCTCTTTTGCTTTGTGTATGTGTTTCTTAATGCAGTATCACTTGTTGCTGTGTTTTCTTTTGCTTTGCTTTGTTTTGCTTACAATACAGTATTTCATTACAATACAGTATTTCATTACAGGTTTAGTTGACTCTCAAATATGGTTATCACACTTATTATAACAGTACACAAGAGAATATTTTATAACTGTTGATATTTCATCTCTAATTAAAAATGTTTAAAATGCGCATTTGTAGATGTTGGCAGCAGGCTGCGCTATTTATGACTGGTCTCGATGCCATTAACCAAAACGAAGGAGTGTGTGAATATGTACTATATATGCACATGCTAAGGACATCAAATGTGTTTATCTCTTTTAGGTAGTAAATTTGACTGTAGTTTCATCTTTTAGGCCATGAAAATAAAAATGAGAAAAGTATAGCGTAAAATAAAAATAAAAAAGGGCATGAGTGAGTGTGTTATAGGCTTTAAGGTATGTTACCTCAGTTGTTGTTCTCTCTGTATTGTATCTCCTCTTTTCTTTTTTGCTTTATGAGCAATGTATTTCCTTGCAAGTTACAGTGCAGTACTGCACATATCCTTTAATAAAATTTGGGAAAAGCATAAACATAAAAAAAAGCAAAACAAGCTCTAACGATTTCAAAAGCCTGCCTACTTCTCTCCACCCGTCCCACACTGCATTCCACCCACTTCCCAGCCAGGGAAACTCCTCTCTGTTCCACCCACCATCCAGAACAACCAGTCTCAGGGTGATTTCTTGTAAACAGCCTTATTTCTGCACCCCTCCAATGGTGCCCAACCATCTGACCCCCCCAACACCTTGGAAACCTCTATAGACCTCCCACAACCCTCCAACCCATTCTCAGTCTCTTCATGAGTGTAAGCAGTGTTACCAACATTGTCCTTAGGCTGTGCAGCATTGCCAGCCATCAGAGAGCAGTTTTTCAAATTTGTTGCAATTTATATACTATATATCATATATCTTTGATCCTTGGTCCAGTGCTGTGGGATAATGTTGAGTGTCTGATAATGAAGATCCGGATAATCAAGGTATTACTGTAAATTAGTTCTTGTTTTTTCCTCACATCAGTTCGTTACCTTGTAAACAATTTCTACGGTTGACCTCATGTAAGGGTTTGCTTATATAGTATAAGTAAGAGGTCAGTAATTGTGTGGGGACTCACTAGCCAAAGTGCAGTACTTGGAAACATCATCAAGAGTGAACCACTATGATTGGTACAGTATATGTTCATTAACCCAGGACCAGCAGACCAGGAGAAGCCACCTAAGGTCAGCTGGAAACTGAATATAGTTAGCAGAACTTCAAATCCAATTGAAAGGATAATGCATCAGGTTAGAACACAACATCTAGTCAGGAGAAATCAGTCTATGCAAACACAGAAGAGACCAGGATCAAGGAGACAGATCACACTAGACCACCAGTAGAAATGAGTCACAACATAAATAAATGGAAGATGGAGGAGACACTTACCATGGCCACAACAGTGGCAGTTAAGACTAAGGTAAAGATTATGGATGTGGCTGTGACCAAGTTCTGCCAGACTGAGGTGGAGGTGCCAGTCATTGTAGAAATGTGGCTGTTGCTGTTAGCGACATAGTCCAGGAAAGGGAGGTCAGTCATTAATGTGACCAGACTCAAAAAGGAAACGCTGATACTTACATGTAGGACTGAAATCATGGAGAAGACGCCAGATACATATTACTGAAGTCACCCCAGCAGAGCAGTGCTGCACACATTTGTAGGTCTTCACCTTCATCTCGATAAAGTTAGGTCTGCACCTGGCATAAGGACATTTTGGAAACCAGTGCGAGCAAATGTCTGGGGCTGTAAGGTTACTTGGAGAAGTTTAGTTGGCCCCAGACTTCTCATAAATTAATCTGTAATTAGGTCTCCTAAACTGGTATATCTAAATTCATTTGTACACTCACCAAGTTAACTTGCATGTAAATTACAGATCCATCAGCTGGACAAATGAAAGGTCATCTAGTCATAGCCCATTCAGTTGACTGAAGGATGAAGGCTTGATGAATGATGGTATGTTCAGATGAATAATGGTGCAGTTAGATAGGTTGTGATTTATTTGGATGAATACCTAGCCACCATTAGTGATGATGTAATAATTTGACTTGGAAAACTTAGTTTACTGTCAGATTTTCTGGGTAATTATGTAGTGGATCACAACTTTACCAGCTTTCACTGGTGAGTATTATTGCATACTGTGTCATGCAATATCCCCAAAAATTGATCATTTACTCACATTGCCAGCTTAGAAATTTTCTGGAAAACTGCATACAACAGATTAAGGTTATCAGTTAGTGTAACCTTGTATACTATATGTAATTTAGTTTTAATGTTACATTAAGGAGATCTTGAAGTCTAGGCCTTCATGGCTTTGGTGGTAATTGCCTGCATTATCTCTAAAAACATACTCTGAGAGAATCAAAACATACTGTGAGAGAATCACTATTGCTTTAGCTTTTTATTATTCTATTTATACTTCAAGAATTTGCCCTGATCGCACACGTTTTAATTATTATTTATGACTTCTTGTTCGGAGTGGCACTAGCAGAATGCTGATTTAATCACTTATTTTAAGAAGAAATGGTTCACTTGTCCTTTGTAACTGTTGTTGCTGTATTTTGTCATTAACAGAATCTAATTATTGCGTAATTTTTTTTTAGGAAATAAGGGGTAAGAAATTAACTGCTTAAAATTTCCTGCGATTGAGGAAAGCGTATTTTGAAAGAAATCCCCTAGATTAAATGTGCTTGTTATACGATGAAAATAGGAGTAGAGCAGTGAGACTGAAAACTTGTAAACATGGAAGTACTGTAATGGGATGTAGGCCAGCAGGGAGTGCCAGAAAATCATGAAGTAAAGGTATATAAGAAGCCCTGCCCTAAGTGGGAATTGGAATTAAGGTGGAGATTGCACAAGAGAACAGACAGTGGGGAAAGCTTATTTCATGTCTTGACCCTATAATAGTAAAATGTGATGTAGAAACATTATCTCAGCAAATTCCGTTTGAACTACAGTCTTGGAATGTATGATTTGGAAGAACATTTGAATTAAATATTTGACAAATACTGTTATGCTGAACTGTGTCTCTGAATTGCATAAAATCAGTTTATGAGGATAAGTATTTTTCACAGCTTGAATTCAGGATGCCAGTTGATGAAGGTGCTGCAGTGTACAAGTTTGAAGCAGTTATTGATGGTCGGAAGATCTCAGCACAGTGCTTGGAAAAGAAAAAGGTAAGAGTCTAAGGCAACGCTGTACTTTCTATCTCAGTATAAATACACCACATGATAGTAATAGGTTACTGATACCCTGTTTTTTCTTTGCTTCAGATTACAGTACTATAACAAACAAATACAGTGCAATGAAACGTATGATATAATTTATCATACTGATTTTTTATTTTATGCCTTAGTGATTTTAACTTTTGTCTAAAAAAGATTCATGTGAAATTTACTATAGACTTTTATGTGAATAATGATTTGATTCTTCTGAGATGACCTAGATCCCATGAAGATGGAAACATTATTCTCGTATGTTACTGTTGTCTCAGAGTTTTTATGATGCTAGATGACAGTTTTTTGGGTTCTCACATTTCAGTGAGAGTTCCACAGACTGGCCTGTCATTTCTTACAGAATCCCTTCAAAGTAAAATGCCTTTCAGTAATGAGAAACAGAGACTCTGGTTGCCATAAACCTTTACACATACTGTACTGCTATTGTGGTCATCCATTTTCTTGAATATTCCTTGTTTGTTTGGATTGAAAATCTTCTCAATTCTTTTAATTTACTTTGATCTTTTTACAGCCCCACAAATCTTCACTGTGGTTTCAACCATAATCATAAGCTGTTCTCATTGTCAGGGTCTTTCGTCTCTCCAAGATAACCTATCATGACCACAGACAGAACTTTTCTTCATCACATCACTTTATGCTGTATTCTGAGCTGACATGCATCCTTAGCAGATACTCCTCCATCACCAAGAACATCATCCCCCTTTGGGTGAGGGTGGGCATACCTTAGCCCTACAAGTAATTTCACAAACAGAACTCTGCTCCTAAGGAATTATGAATTGATTGTCCAAGCAGTATTTATAAGTAATTTTGAAATATATTTATTTCTTGAAGTATTAATAGATATTGCTGGAAATGCCTTTCAGTTATCACTCCATTTTATTTCAGGAATGTCTCATTCATGAATAATGTCTCAGTAGGTCTCAGTAATTGTAATTTACGGTAACAACAAATATTCCTGGTATCATTGTAGATTTATTTCCTTACCCTTTAGCTCATTGATGCCAGCACACAATACTGTTGTGTTCTAGCATTGTATGCTCAGTGAGTCGACTTGGTCACTGTTGACTTTTGTATTTACAAAGTAATGTAAGTATAAACCGCAAATTGAAATGTGGTTACAGGTACCTATGTTTAACTTAATGCCTATCTCCATTTAGATGGCAGGAGTAAAAGGGAAGAAGTTTGCACTTCTCATGGCCTAGTAAATACTTAGCAAGTCTTCAAGCTCTTACATAATGTATTTTTTCAAATAGTTTCAAATAGTGTTAGTCATTCTCTGAGGGTTAAGCTTGTCCTTCTTGAAAGCTGGTTTGCCTGTCATAAAAAAAAAAGGTTACCCTGTGGAAAATGACAAGGTAAGCTATCAGTCTGAAGTTCACCAAGTAAGAAGCAGTGAGACCAGATGGCCAGCTGAAGTACAATCTGTCTCATTTGCCAGAATGTCAAAGGAGCTGAGACATTCTAAAATTCATTCATGAGCCTGATTACTAAGTACAGTATTGAATCCTTTGCTTCTTCATTCAATAATCTCAACCTGTTTTAGGTCATTTGTGCTTCCTTTACTAGAATACTGTTCTCCAGTATGGATGCGCACTTCTGCCAGAGAGCTATCTCTTTTTAGATAGTGTTTCGTGGTGGTAGGTTTCTGTTTCCTAATATTAACAGTTATGACTTGGAACATCAATGGAAGAGTCTTGTTCATCACTTTTTCATAAGTTGTATTTTAACAGAGATCTTTCACATTCACAGTTGATCCCTGATCCCCTTTTCCTGCTGAGAGCAACCAGATTTGCCGAACAGCAGCACCAATATGCAGTAAATGTGCCTTGCTGTTGATCTTCTCAGTTCCAGAGGTCCTTTATTCCTCATGCCATTGGACTGTGGAACAGCCTCCCAGAGGATACCATGCAATTGGAACTTCAGAAGTTCAAGAGAAAACACAATGCATTACTACCCTAATACAAGTCAACTTGTATTTTAATATTTTACGTACATTAGTTGGTAACTATGGCATAAAAAATTACTACATGAAGACCTTAGCCATAGCCCAGCCAACTATTTATGCTTTCACGGGGACACCTGTCACAGCAATTTGTCAAATACTTAGAACCCGTTTTGCTGTGCCTCCTAATTAGAGAGGCCACTCTCCCTATTTTAGAAAGGCAGTCCCCGGTTTACGACGGGGGTTCTGTTTTTATGCCGAGTCGTAAACCGAAAATCGTCGGAAACCAAAAAATCGTCGAAAATCGTCAAAAATCCTAAGAAAACCTTACTTTTAATGCTTTGGGTGTATTGAAAACGATGTAAACTGCATTTTTATTGAGTTTTTCATCAAAAAGGCCTACAAATTTTTATTATTCTGCCATTTTGGAGCCATATTTCTTCCGTCAGATTGGCGTATGACACGTCGTAACCCCGGAACATGCGTCATAAACAGGGAAATAATTTGTGATGAATATATTTGAAAAGTGTCGTAACCTCGGAATGTCGTAAACCGGGCACTGCCTGTAATGCCCTTAACCCAGTCTCTTCAGTCAATACACATTCAGTAAGAGGACTGTAGAGTCTCGGAAAGAAAGTCGAGATAAAAGATAGGCAACTCGTTAGCCGGGTGTCGTACTTAATGCTGTTAAGCAGCACTTTGGCTCTTTGTATGTCAGGCCGTAACCAAACATTAAGATATAACAGAAAATAACATTTTCTACCAATGAAATGAAAAAGAGTCTTACATTTTCTTATTTTTCAACATTTGATTTATCATTAGTTTCAGTTAAATTTTGCTAGTAAGTTGACAGTTATTCTGTTTGAAAGGATCTTTTTGGCATTGTTTCTGTGACCGTTTTGGGAGGAAACATACATGTCTACGATACATTTGTGTGCTTTGTCCAGAATTTTAAATTAGTACTAAGTATTGCACATTTTAATTGATCAGAGTTGAATTTACTTTTACTCTTGCAATGTTTGCTATTACCTTATAAATCTTAGGAGACTTCCTTGAGAGTAATTATAAACCTTAGGAGACTTCCTTGAGAGCAAAAACTATGTACCCTGATAATGGAGATTGTATTCAAAGGACAAAGTATAGCATATGTATTCAAAGGACAGAGTATACCATATGGGTGCAAGCTTCACCATTTCTAGATTTGTTTTACAATTTCAGGCTGAAAAAATTTACAAGGATGCTGTCCAGTCTGGCCATACTGCATTTCTAGCCAGGGAGGATGTTCTTACTGCAGATACATTTCACTTGGCTTTAGGGAATCTCCCAGGAGGTGAGCTTTTTCTGATGCATTTTATTGTTGCATGTGTGTTTTTGCAATGTCAGGGTCCCGGTACAGTTTTGTTTGCACAGCATATAAAGTATCTTTTTAGTTGTTTGATCAATAATTAATTGCCTCTACATGAAGTGTGACATAGAGCATGTACACTTATGTGTGAAAGAAATTTTATTTTTTAACATATGTTTGATTTTTGCATGAAATTTCAAATACTGTGTTGTATGAGTAAATGTAAGCAATTTAATTATGTAAGAGCAGGTTTGAAATAATATTTATGGTAATTTCATATTGATAGTAACCCTTAACCACTGGGACTAAAGAAAATACCACTGGGCTACTGAAATCATAATATTATAATATATATACTGTATTATTATTATTATATATATATATATATATATATATATATATATATATATATATATATATATATATATATATATATATTATTTTATATATATATATATATATATATATATATATATATATATATATATATATATATATATATATATATATATATATATATATATATATATTATAGAGTCCATATTTCTGTTCCAGTCCACGTGTGTTGGTGAAATTCCATTATATGCAATTTCTAGGTATAATATGCTAGATATACCAGAGAAAAAGAGCTTTCAGGAAAGCTGGGGTTACTACCCTTAATTTGTCCCAACAGTTTAGCCCTCCATCAGGCCCGGAAGAGGCCTGATGGAGAGCCAAACTGTTGGGACAAATTAAGAACTCTATTTCCTTTTCCTCTGGTTTCTCCTTCATCTTCATTGTGGAGTGCATCGTAATATTTTATCTTGTGATTGAGAAGAATACAACTATATATATATATATATATATATATATATATATATATATATATATATATATATATATATATATATATATATATATATATATATATATATATATATATATATATATATATAATACTTGTTGGTGCAGTACAGAAAATTTTAGCTTGCAAGGTATTTATGTAGATAAAAATAAAAAAAAAAAAAAGTTTTGACGTAGGAAAAACCTATTTGGTAGTGGCTGTTGAGTCCTCAAGGGGTTACCTTCCATGGTCTACCAGAGCACCATGGAGCTCTGGTAGACCATGGAAGGTAACTCCTTTGAGGACGAAACAGCGACTACGCATATAAAAATAATGATAAAATATAATCTAATTATATCTATATATATATATATATATATATATATATATATATATATATATATATATATATATATATATATATATATATATATATATATATATATATATTTCTGAGTCCAGTCCCGTGTCAGCCGGTGAAATTCCATTATAGCTTTCTAATTTCTAGGTATAAAATGCTAGATATACCAGAGAAAAAAGAGCTTTCAGGAAAGCTGGGGTTACTACCCCCAGATCGAGCGTCTTCTCTAGGTAAGACGTCGGTATACCGAAGGGTGAGTGAAAGATCACTACCACGGAGTCTTACTCGAAAGATCTCTCCCTACCAAAATCCCCAGAACAGAGCGGTGAGCCGTTACAGCCCCCACACCCAAACACCCGCCAGCTCGGCGACACCAGCGCCACCTACCTCATTCCATTTTCTAGCACATGATTGCTACCTTTTCCTTTTGTGTGCTCGTGCCCTTTTTTGGATTTATTTTCATCTTTCGCCATGTCATCGAGCAGCTTTACCATCTCCAAGTTAAGTACCATCTTCTTGTGGGGTTTTGTTCTATATTTTGGCTGTTATGGTCTCGTCTTTTCATAAATATTGAGATCTTATTATGACGGCACGGCGTCCTCCGCCAGCCATGTTGACCGCAAGGCGACCCCATCAGTTCTTTTCTGTTGGGGTTGTCTCCTTGTCATTATAGATGTATTTTTGCCAATTGGTTCTCATCCTGGTGGGTTCCCTGCGGTGGCCCCCCCCCTTTTTTTTTTCTCGAATTTACGTATCATTGGCCTGTCGGCCTTTGTGAGGGTGATGCCCCGTCCAGGTACCCCCCCCAGGTTGGGTTCCTTATTATTTTTAGTCTGTATTAGGCTAATTATTTTATTCTTGGAGATGGTGCTCTCTTTTTATTTTATTTTATTCATTGTTTACCTCCTCGTGGTGGCGGCAGCCTCAGATCTAACCGCTTCCCCGAGGTAGGCTACGCACCCTATTGAGCACATTTTTGTTCCCATTTTTATGTGTGATGGTTATTTAGTGGAGTAGGCTTGTTTTTCTTCCATCCCCTTGCCCTTGGCGTGGAGATCATCAGGTTGAGGGAGTTTTGGTTGCTGTTTCCTCTGGGGTCGTTTTTTGGTGGGCAGAGTGAGCCCCTTAGTTCTCTTCCTTCCTTTGGGGAATAGAGTTCTTTGGATGTGTTTCCTCTAGGCTAGTCGCCTTCTTGCCCCTCTTCTCGATCCCGGTTGGTTCTCGGCACAAAATTTCTCTCCCTGTTGCTTCCTCCTCCCCCTCCGCACTCCTTCCATTTTCCTAGCCTATACTAGGTTAGGTCCCTATTAGGCTTCACCTAGGAAGGAGTCGGGCATCGGGCTGGGTAGCTTCCTTAGTAGCAGGCCACTCTCCCAAGTTTCATTATTCTTGGAGTGGTGTATGTGTGCAGTTGAGCGGGTGATATTTTTCCCCTGTCTCCTGTTCCCTTTCTTCGTAGCCTACCTCTCTCCCCTACTCCACCCCTCCCCTCCCCCCCACCCTCCAGCCTTGCTCTACTCGTGCGGGTGACGCTAGATGGCGTTTTCTCCGAGTTCAGGGACTCCTCCATTTGGTAGAGGGATTCGCTCCCTCCCATACAGTCCCTAGCATCGCTGTGTTGGTGTTGGTGGTTCGTTTACTCGTAGCTCGAACGTGTTCGACACTCTATCCCACACTTCTTTTCTCCCCATCGGGTTACTTGGCTAGGGTATTATATATTTGCTCCGGCTTATGTTATGAATATACGAGCATCTTGCCCACCTTGTTTCTCTGGTGGGGAAGTAAGTGAGAAAGGGATTTATATTATATAAGGGGAGCGGATCCCTCCGGTCTCCGGAGTATTTACCCTTGTACCGTCACTTGTTTAATGTTATTGTTTATGAATATACATATTTAGATAAGTGTGTTTATCTAACGGAGTACTCTCCTCATTTATATATACGTGAGTCCGGTTCTACACCCGGGGGCTCCGCCGTTATTTTTACTGGCAGCCCTTGCGGTGAGTTCTTGTTGTCTCATTCCTTTCATTCCCCGGAGTATTCCGGGGTCTGGAAGCTTTTACCTTCCACTCTGTGTATTTTAGAGCTTATTGGCCTAGTTTATGATAAGGGATTTCTTCTCCGCCGGAGTATTCCGGTTGTAGTCGAATTTCCCGGCCTTGCCGGCTTTAGATTGCTTAGAGTGGTGGGTTCATGTACTTTTTCTACTTACAGACTGTTCGCTGTGAGGAGCCGGGGTGTACCGCTTCACTCCAACAACCCTACGGTCCGTGGTGTGCCGGACCCACGCTGGTTGTGCGGTCCGGCTCGACGACCTGGTAGTTTGGCACCCTGATGGTTGTGAGGTTTGCTTCGCCTTGTGCGCAACCGTCCAGGATGAGTCGGTAAGTGACAGTCTTCCTCCGTTTTACGCTCCTCATATTGTATATTGTTTATGTGGTTCCCGGACTGTTTTTTCGTTCTTGGCTAATTGCTGGTTTTCTTACAGGCGGACGAGTCCTCCAAGAAGTCTGCCTTGGAATCCCTCCGGGCCTGGGTGGCTGGGTTTGGCAGGAATGTTCCGTCGGGGAAGCCCTACGTCCTCGATGCCAAGTTGAGGGACCTGCTCTACCCCGGCGCACGGTTGGCGGCCGCAGTGCCAGAAGATCTTGCCACCCCCATCATCCAGCAGATCCGGGATGCGACCCAGCCACCCCAAGTGGATATCCTCTACGCCAAGGTTTCGGAGGACGTCGCCGCCTTTAGACTTAGACCTGGAACCTATGAATACTGAACAGGACCAGGTGGTAAGTAGCGAGGTAGGTGAGGTTGTTGGGCGGGCCCCCATTTTTGACTCCCAGCTTCATCCATTTCTTCCTTTGCAGGTTTTGTGAAGTCTTCCTCCTTGGGTGATAGAGCTCCGTGTGCTATCCCCAAGTTGAAGTTGAAGACTTCATGGAAAGGCGAAGGGCTATAAGTCCTCGTCCTCCAAGAAGGCATCGCCTTTCCCACGTCCGAAGGCTAAGGTCCAGCACCTGTAGCCTCCGGGAGCAAGTCTGGTTCCTCCGGCAAAGGCGCGAGTAAGAGGGCTGCAAAACCAAGCCCTCCTCGCCAGCCTGCCTTTGACGCAGAGGCCTTTGCGAACCAACTTTTAAAAGGTTCACGGAGGATTTTGACACGAGATTCACCAAGATCTCCGAAAAGTTGGCCAGTCATGATAATATACTGGCGGGAATGGCTCGCCCACCCCAGCCGAACCCCAGTATGTCATCCCGCCACAGCGGACCTCCCGCTTTCGATGTCGGTAACCCTTGGCGTTTAGCCCTCCGGGCCATCCAACATGATGGCAAACTGACGGTTGAAGGTCTTGGCACGAGACGGTTGGAGGAATTGGAATTCTTCCCCCGATCTCTTGCCCCCTACCCAGGCTTCGTAAGATTAACGGAGGAAGCATGGGTTCGGTCGGATAAGGTTCCTAGGGAGACTGTCATCGTCCCTAGGGACCAAGCTCAGTCGGCTCTCCTGCGCACTCTGACGAAGTGACAGGCAGAAAATACAAAGTTGACTCCTTTCAAGGGCAACTTCACAATGTTTGCCCTGGGAGACAACTTTGCCCACCCCTTGCTTGAACAAAGTCGCTCTGGCTACGGCCCGGCGTGCTTTGAAGGTAATCCGTTACCGCAGCTGAGGGGAAACAGACCCCACTTCCTGGTATTCCCAGGAAGTGACGAGTTCTGGGTGGATGCTCCGTCCACTTTCACTGTTGGGAAACTGGACCCCTTCTGTGCTTCCTCACAGTTCAGTGAACAGCTCCCAAGCTGCCGGAATCTTTGCTAAAGCGGAGTTTGATGCCCGGACTAAGTTAGCCCGGTCCTTGAACTCCGTCTGCCCACGGAAGCCACTGCCGTCTCCTGCGCGGACGAGCCATTTTTTGAAGTCTTGGCTAAGTCCCTGCTAGCTGGCTTTCAGTCTGACCTTTTCGAGTTCATCATGGCCAGACTGGAATGCAGAAAATTCATTTTTGCTGATGCCACTATCCGTCACGAGCCTAACAAGCTTGTTAAGAGCTCGATCTGGGGCCTAACCTCTTCCCAGAAGAAGAGGTTACGAATGTTATGGCTGAGGCTACAAGGGCCAACCAGAGTCTGCGCTCTCGCTGGGGCATTTCTGCCTACAAGCGGAAGACCCCAGAATCTGGCGGCCCCCAGACGAGAGGAGGCAAACGTTTCAGGAGACATAAGAGGCCCCACCTTCAGGCGGTAGTTCAAGCCGTCCCGGTCTCGGCAGTGGCACAGCCCTCCACCTCCAAGGCTCACCCCCAACAATATGTGCTGGTCCAACCAGCTCATTCCCTTGCTGCGCCCTCGTATGTTGCTTCGCCAGCATACAACCCCACCTATGAGGGCCGTGGATACTTTCACGGCCTTAATAGGATCGCAAGGGGGAAGAGGCAGGGTCCCTCATAGAGAGGAAAACCCAACACCACCCCAAGAGGAAGGCCTGGACGTGGTAGAGGGAACAAACCCGCTCCCTCCCACTGAGAGAACACAGGTAGGTGGTCGCCTGTATTGGTTCAGGGACCAATGGACCTTCAGCCCTTGGGCACACAGCATTGTGTCCAGAGGACTAGGATGGAGCTGGATCAAGGACCCTCCTCCTCTAACCAGGTTTTACCAGCCACCCTCGTCAATCCTACAGGATTACGTGGCAGAATTGCTCAACAAACAAGCAATAAAGAAAGTAAGGCACCTAAAGTTTCAAGGCAGGTTATTCACTGTTCCCAAAAAGACTCCGATCAGCAAAGAGTGATCCTGGATCTGTCGCGTCTAAATCTCTACATAAAATGCGACAAATTTCGCATGCTTACGGTAGCTCAGGTACGGACTCTACTTCGCGTGGAGCCGTCACCACCTCCATCGATCTTTCAGACGCTTATTATCACGTCCCGATTGGCGCCGGAACTTCTCTCAGTTCCTCGGTTTCAGACACGGGAATCAAGCCTACTCCTTCAGGGTCATGCCCTTCGGTCTAAACATTGCGCCCAGGGTATTCACCAAGCTGGCGGACACGGTAGTGCAACAACTCCGGTCCCGAGGGATATCCCTAGCAGCGTACCTAGACGATTGGATAATTTGGGCACCAACAGTTCTGGAGTGTCAGAAGGCTACGTCCATAGTCATCAACTTCCTGGAGTCGTTAGGTTTTCAACTGAACAGAGAGAAGTCCCGCCTGACTCCGAGTCCCGGTTTCAGTGGCTGGGTCTCCAGTGGGATCTGTCCTCTCACACGTTATCTCTCCCGCCTCCCAAGAGGAAAGAGATAGCATCTCTCACCAGGAAATTTCTCAAAAATCAATCGGCATCCCGCCGATCCCAAGAAAGAGTCCTTGGGTCTCTTCAATTTGCCTCAGTGACGGACCTGCTCTTAAAAGCGAAACTAAAAGACATAAACAGAGTGTGGCGGAGTCGAGCCAATGTCAAGCTCAGAGACAAGGTCTCCTCTATTCCTCGAATCTTAAAAACAAGACTGCGGCCTTGGACCACAGTCAGAGGCCTGTCCAAATCAGTTCCGCTTCAATTTCCCCCTCCGGCATTAGTTGTTCACACACACGCTTCCCTAAGCGGCTGGGGGGGATATTCACCAAAACAAAAGTACAAGGAACGTGGTCCACAATGTTTCAGCAGTTCCATATAAACACCCTGGAAGCTATGGCGGTCTTTCTAACTCTAAAGAAAATCCGCCCCCAACCGGATTCATATCAGGCTGGTATTGACAGCGCAGTGGTACTTCATTGCATCAACAGGGGCGGCTCCAAATCAGGTCGAGTAAACCAAGTAATGGTTGCTATCTTCTCCCTGGCGAACAAGCACGGCTGGCACCTGTCAGCCACCCACCTAGCGGGGGTACGGGAACGTGGTGGCGGATTCCCTGTCCAGAGCTACCCGTTGGAGACGGAGTGGTCCCTGGACGGGAGTCTTTCAAATGGATTTGCCGCCGGGTTCCGGGTCTCCAAGTGGATCTGTTTGCGACGGAGAGCAACTTCAAGCTCCCCTGTTACGTGGCCCCGAACCTGGACCCTCAGGCGTACACCACAGACGCAATGACAGTAGATTGGAACAATTGGGAGAAAATTTATCTGTTCCCTCCAATAAATTTACTGCTGAAAGTATTACACAAACTCAGGACATTCAAAGGTCAACCAGCCTAGTAGCCCCCTATTGGCCAAGAGCAATTGGTTCCCTCTTCTTCAGGAACTGGGATTGCGGAGTCTTCGGATTCCCAAGCCCATACTGACCCAGACAGTACAAACCAAGACTGTGTCAGCTTCCTCAAGAATTCAGAATGCCCTAGTTTTATGGACTTTATAAAATTCGCAGCCCAAAAGGAGCAAACATTGACCCTGTCAACACTCTGTTTTTAGAATCAGATAAAGAGATTCTACTCTTAGACAGTATGACTCAGCAGTCAAAAAGTTAGCCTCCTTCCTGAAAGCATCTGAAGCCAAAATCATGACGACTAATTTAGGAGTTTCTTTCTTTTAGATCACTGTTTGAGAAAGGCCTTGCTCTGGCCACTATTACCACAGTCAAGTCAGCCCTGAAGAAAGTATTTCTATACGGCTTTAAAATCGACCTTACAGATTCCTATTTTTCATCTATCCCCAGAGCATGCGCTCGTCTGAGACCCGTATCACGCCCACATTCTGTTACGTGGTTTCTCAATGACGTCCTTAAGTTAGCATCAGAGATGGACAACTTTCAATGCTCTTATCAGGATCTGTTAAGGAAGACTTTATTTCTGATTAGCTTGGCTTCAGGTGCTAGAATCTCAGAGCTATCGGCTCTCACTAGAGGTGATAATTTTGTGAACTTCCTCCCGTCTGGAGAGGTCCTCCTTTCCCTGACCCTAGATTCTTAGCTAAAAACGAAGACCCACAAGACAGGTGGTCTCCTTGGAAGGTGGTGCCCTTCCACAAGACCAGTCTTTATGTCCAGTTTATACACTTAAATCTTACCTTTTAAGAACTCCACAGAGTAAGTCGGGTCCTCTTTTTATCAGGGAGAAAGGTGGTACTCTTTCACTGAATGCTATAAGACAACAAATTCTGTATTTTTATTAAACAGGCCAACCCAGATTCAGTTCCTAAGGTTCATGATATTCGAGCAGTTGCTACTTCCATTAATTACTTTCATAATATGGACTTCTCAGAATTATCTAAATATACGGGTTGGAAATCACCTCTAGTGTTTAAACGCCACTATTTAAAATCGCTCGAAGCCCTGAAATTTTCTACCATAGCTGTGGGAAGTGTCATCTCCCCACCTTAACTAATCATATCCTTATCCTATCCTTTCCCCCCCGCCCGCCTGCCTCATTTACTTCTCTGCTTATCCTCCTGGTTGATCATGCCTCACTGCCTGGCTCCTCATATTGATGTATCTTGTCTCTGTTGAGTGGAAACTGTAATCTGACATGTTATGATTGTTTTTTCTTGTGGGGTACTGGGCGGTTTTTATTTTGCTCCATGTACCCCAGATATATGTATATGTACTGTATATTTTATTTTCCATTGATTTTGTCTCTTACGTGTTTAGCCTAAGTTTACGTGTGTAGCTTTAAGATTGTATATGCATTTATCTTATGCAAATTTCATATGTCAATATGCTTTAGTAGTGTTAAGTATTTTTGGGGCCTCTTCCCCGTTGTGCCAGGGACGTCCCCACTTTTCATAATATTAAGTCTTTGATGTGCCTTAGGTTTAGTGTTCTTGCTACATGTAAGAGATTCCCTGATTAAAACTATTTTCGTAATTTATGTTTTTTTCTTCAGATTACCCTCTTTTCCTCGTAGTTGCAGCCTTGGCATGATTCTCTATCACTATTTCACCGGCTGACACGGGACTGGACTCAGAAAAGGGATTTTGACAAAGGAAAAATCTATTTCTGAGGAAGGTCCCGTGTCACCCGGTGACCCTCCCTGACTCACCTATTGCTCCCCCCCCCCACTCGCACATGCCAAGTCTGGGGTTAGTGCTAGCATGGAATGAGGTAGGTGGCGCTGGTGTCGCCGAGCTGGCGGGTGTTTGGGTGTGGGGGCTGTAACGGCTCACCGCTCTGTTCTGGGGATTTTGGTAGGGAGAGATCTTTCGAGTAAGACTCCGTGGTAGTGATCTTTCACTCACCCTTCGGTATACCGATGTCTTACCTAGAGAAGACGCTCGATCTGGGGGTAGTAACCCCAGCTTTCCTGAAAGCTCTTTTTTCTCTGGTATATCTAGCATTTTATACCTAGAAATTCGTGCTATAATGGAATTTCACCGGGTGACACGGGACCTTCCTCAGAAATAGATTTTTCCTTTGTCAAAATCCCTTATATATATATATATATATATATATATATATATATATATATATATATATATATATATATATATATATATATATATATACATACATACATACATACATACACACACACACACACACACACACACACACATACATACATTATATTGTGAGAACAAGAAAGGTCAACTGGGTATTGTTTATTACCTGAGCACAGGTATACTGTACATGGCAGAGTGCAGACAGAAACATGGTGCCCGACCTCCTATCACCGTGACCCACACTCTGAGCAATTTGTGTTTGTTGACAGACAAACAAATGGCAATTTTGAGAGACATAATAAATGTACAATGATAAAATACATATCGGCAGAAAGGCCAGAAAATTCTACACATGACTATTTACATGAGAGTCTTGACATATTAAGAAATGCAATGCATGATGTGATTGATGTGAAAATGAAGAAAAAAGTTAAGTATACCTTAGTTTTACCAGACCACTGAGCTGATTAACAGCTCTCCTAGGGCTGGCCCGAAGGATTGGACTTATTTTACGTGGCTAAGAACCAATTGGTTGCACTTAGCAATGGGTTCTACAGCTTATTGTGGAATCCGAACACATTATAGTGAGAAATGAATTTCTATCACCAGAAATAAATTCCTCTAACTCTTCATCAGCAAGGAGTTAGGGTAATTGAACTCCGCCCATCGAGTGACAGAGAGGGAGCTCTACCAGCTCACCCAACGAAGAGCTTGTGAAAATGAAGAGACATCTGACGTTACAATTTAATATATATATATATATATATATATATATATATATATATATATATATATATATATATATATATATATATATATATATATATATATTATATATATATATATATATATATATATATATATATATATATATATATATATATATATATATATATATATATATATATATATATATATACAGTATATGTATATATTCATTTGAATATATATGTATTTTTCATAGTTTTGCATCATCAGGCACAACATTAAACTATTGGGTTACTTCAACTAATAATTTACCAAGTTTTGATTAAGCTAAGCTCATTTATCCTTTCTTTCAGTTTTGTTTATGTCTTAAATGAATTGCATTAAGCATTTTTTGCTATACGGTTTGGCTAGTTGTAACCCTTAGAGTTGGCTTTTTTTCATGCACTTATGAGTTCTGGGCTAAAAACTCTCTGGCTGAAACTGCTGGGTCCTGTACTAGTGACCTCCTACTTACTGACAGGTTACATTTTGAGAGGCGCTTCTTAAGTTGATTGTTTACCCAGTTTAACATATGAAAACAGTATTATTTTTCAGGTTCTCAAGCTGAACTGCATTTGAGTATGATGATGGAACTAAAAGTCAAGACTGATGGGGCCGTGAGTTTCACTTTGCCAACTGTTCTTAATCCTCGATACTGTCCTCGTGACATTTCTCCCAGCCAGCATACAGGTAAATGTTCTCTCTCTCTCTCTCTCTCACACACACACACACACACACACACACACACACACACACACACACACACACACACACACACACACACACACACACACACACACACACCATATTATTCCTTCTCTGCATGCTTCATTTTTTATCAAAGCTCATTTCATGCATTAGTCATTAGTTTTCAAAGTATAGTAAGGTAGAACTATATCTTGCATAGTCAATCTCTGATTATTGTTATATTGTATGTACTTATGGTAAACTTAAAGAGCATAAGTTGAAATGGCTGAAAAAGGTTAACAAACAAATGCAAAAAAGTAGATTTTAATTATGCCTGTATGCCATATCTGTAAGCAAGTTGCAAAACTTCAAAAAAGGCAATTTTAAGTACAATTGAGAGCTTCAGTTATTGCATATTTTATATTTGAAGAGGACCACTGATTCTTATTGTGAGCCTAGGGGGTGGCTAATCTTTTCTGATGAAGTGATTATACTGAAAGGTGGAATGTTGATAGATGAAGAAAAGAAACTGACCTCTTTTTAGTGTTGCCCTTCATATAAAAAGCTGGTTATTTTCTATTGATGTTTTTGCAGTTCTTTGCAGACTGTTTGTTTTTATAATACTGTTTAGAATACCATTAGATATATATACAAATACTGTATTTGGAATCTTTTGTATATATGAAGTAACTAGTAGGTTTTTTCCAGAGAGTGTTGCACGAACTGGCAACTTTGAAACAGTCATTGTGTCTGAAGCCTATACTTTTGGTATAAATGCTAAGGTTCAAGGGGGACATGTTATAGCTCGCATAACCTCACACCATGAGTCCTTGAATGTGGAATTAAGTGACGACAGTATGTCTGCAGAGGTAAGCTAAGTTGTGATATTTTTATACTTTATCATAAGACTGCTGTTAAATATTAATAAGCTTTTTTATATAAGCCAAGTAAGTGTCATCAAAGTAGTAGAATAGAATCTTGTGAGAATATTTCAGAAGGAAAAAGATTTTGCAAGACAGGGTTATTGGTATCCAATTGCCAAATTCTCCCTTTTATGCAAGTTACAACATGATATTGCAAATGAGAGTGAAGTGTTTTTATTTTATGGCTCTCTTATTTTCTTTTTGGTGTATATCTTGTTTACTTCTTTGTTGTCATAAGATATTAAGTACAGTGAAAAAAATATACAGTATACACTTTATGAAGATGCACATTTTTAAATGTTTTTAAAAGTTTATTAAAAGGTAGTTTTCATAATTTTATCCTTTTGATGCAGAAAGATAATATGCTGAGGATAAAACAGATGCTTTTCAGTTTGCTATTGTTGCCTTGTAACCTAGCCAGTTTGTTGTAGATATACAGTAATTTGTTTTTCCTGGAGAGGGGCAAAGTGCAAGATATTCCATTTTTCTTCTTTTTAGGTTTACATATCAGTGTGAATGCTGCTTTCCATCCCTTATGCCCAATCAAATACATAGCAGATTTTGAGAGTCAGGTTTAAATTATGGTGCCGTTGTTGTACGGGGATATTTACATTAAAATATTTAATAAACAAACATTCAAATATTTGTTAAAACAACATTCTTGTTAATGTAAGAAGATTGAATGGAAATACATGCAGAAATTTTCTCTTAACAACTGAATATTTTCATTTTACACAGAGTCCCTCATTTTTCTCAGTCAAAGATTTAGAAGTAACAGCACCAGTAGGCCTGAAGATGTCAGCAAATTGAAAATTTCTCTTATAATTGAATTTTTTTTTAAAGTCAGTAGTCTAATGCCGTGACTGAGCCCAGACTTGAGGAAGGCAAAGAAAAGTTACAAGAAAAAGGAGGAAAACTGCAAAAAATCTGTTGGAGGCAAAAAAAAAATGGCAGCTTGAGTAGTCTGAAAATTGATGATACTGCAGAGTGCTTGTGGGATGTATGGCTTGGTGGGTACAGTCATTGGGTAAGAAAACAGGAGCTTTCCTTCAAGTCAGCATAAAAAAAATATGCAGGAAAAAATAGTGAGACCATTTTGTGGATGAAGAGGTGGCTGTAGAGAAGAGATAAAAGAGATTTTGGGTTTTTCCAAAGGTCATCCAGAGCTGTAATATTAATTAATTAAAAATATATACATATGCAACCCTTCTTCAATTAGCTCTTTCTCAAATGATGTTGGCCGTCAAGAGAATCTAATCTATTCTGTTGCTTACATGTGTATCATTCTGAAGTGCTTCTGCCTCCTTTGGTCAGTTGTTATAACCTCTTATCACTTATTCTCTTCCCCTCAGTTTTGCATGTTAAACAAAAGCTCTCCAAAACCCTACATTTCTCAAACTATTCATTGTTACAAACAGTTATTAGTATCAAAGTTCCCTTTGGAATCAGTCCCAGAATGTGTGACGACCCGTGATTGAGGATGTCATCAGCAGAATGCTGGAGGATAAACTGTTACGCATCAGGAAGTCTTTCTTACTGCTTAGAGTACTCATTAAAGGACAGAATGAAGTCACACATGGAGCAGATTGGACTGCCAAAGACCTTTCAGAATTCTTGTCAAAGATCGTCCATTGTGGCTGAATTCTACAAGAAGCAGTTCTTTTGCACATCATTGTCAAGTAATTGCTATCACTACCAGAAACAGCAACTGAAGTAAAAATCAAAATAGAAGTGAGAGAAGCGTAAGGTATTTTAGAAGCCAATAAAAGCAATACTGTACAGTAATTGACAATATCCAGACAAAGTACTATACGTAAGTGGAAAGTCTTGAAAAAAAAACAGCAGAACTTTATCACAAACTTGAGTTGAACAGTAGTACAGGGTATTTGTACTGTTATAAATACCAGTAGGTCCTTGACTTACAGCAGGGGATCAGTTCCAGTGCTGCGCTGTAAGTTGATTTCTGCTGTAAGTCGGTGTCGCCGTTATTAGCGCGTACGGTGCCGTTGATGTTTCATCAAGTTACAGCGCTGTAAGCACCATTAACTTGATGCCTATTCTTGCCGTTAGCGCCATCAGTGGCGCCGTAACTTGATGCAACATCAAGTTACAGCACTGTAACACACTGTTAAAGTTGCTGAAAAAGTGCTGTAAGAGCGAATCTGCCGTAAGTCGGTGACGCACTGCAGATTCCAGGGTCAAAGCCTTATGTAGAGTCACAAGAATTAATGCCAACGGGCATCTAAACAGAATGGTATTTAGGTAGGGTAAGAGGATTGTTAGCAGAATGCACTCATTTTGTACAGTTGGCTAAAGAAAAACTGGCGTAGTTTCTTTATTCATCGTTCGTTATGGAAATATTGCCATATGCAGGTGCCAGATTATTTGCTTTTCAATCGTGACGGCCTAAGAAGCATTTGGAATTTGGCTCTGCTTCCGCTTGAGTCTTGACGTTAACCCAACGTATTATACAGCACTGGCGTGTTGTCATTCGTCACCTACAGCCGATAAATAATACATTAAGCCTGTCAATATGCTTTAATAGCAAGTGTAATTCAACTAATTTTGTTCTTTGATCAATAAAATAATTGGCATGACTAATTTAGTAGGCTTAAATATGACTTCTGATTCTGACACCTGATTATCCTGTAGTAGGTCTATTTTCAGTAGTATATCTCTCGGATGCGTCATGCGACTGAATATTTAAATCGACAATGTCTATATTAATCTGCTTTATTTGATTATTCCAGTTATTCTTTTTTATTGGCCATGTTCTCCTTTTCTCTTATCCTTTTCATTACGGTTTAACATAATTTACTCAGACCTAGCTATCTCATGTCAAAAAGCAATCATAAGAAATCAAACGAATAGGCTACAACTTAGTCTTTTTTTTAAATCTAATTCCTTGCATGTCATCCTGTTTCATCTGCACACGTTGGAAAGCTGTGGGAGTCAAAGCTGATGAATACATTAAGACAAAAGGCTTCCTGCCATCAAAGCATTCTTGGGTTAATCTTGATGTAGCTGCTATTCATTTCTTCTAAATAGAAATTAATTAGAATCAGTTTCACACGTATCCCTGGACCTACTGTAATGCCATGAGCATATTATACGTAGCTGAAAGGACAGGAAATACGAAAGGTACCTTCCTCATTTAAGTCTGTTTCTGATATTTACAATAAAAACCAAATTATATATATATATATATATATATATATATATATATATATATATATATATATATATATATATATATATATATATATATATATATATATATGAATATAAGAAGGCCCATAAAACACTATTCAAACAGTGAACAGGGGCACAGAAGCAAGTGCCCGAAATATATGGTTTCAACGTTTAAATAGTGTTTCATGGGCCTTCTTATATTCATATTACACTGTAGTATTACAGGAAAGACATTCATATATATATATATATATATATATATATATATATATATATATATATATATATATATATATATATATATATATATATATATATATATTTAGATACATAAGAAAAAATGTAGAAATCCATGAGGCTGTAAGGCAGTCAAATACAGAGTAAAGCTAACAAAGAAATGAAAAAGGGATTTTGACAAAGGAAAAATCTATTTCTGAGGAAGGTCCCGTGTCACCCGGTGAAATTCCATTGTAGCACGAATTTCTAGGTATAAAATGCTAGATATACCAGAGAAAAAAGAGCTTTCAGGAAAGCTGGGGCCATTACCCCCAGATCGAGCGTCTTCTCCAAGGAAGACGTCGGTATAACGAAGGGTGAGTGAAAGATCACTACCACGGAGTCTTACTCGAAAGATCTCTCCCTATCAAAACCCCCAGAAGAGAGCGGTGAGCCGTTACAGCCCCCACACCCAAACACCCGCCAGCTCGGCGACACCAGCACCACCTACCTCATTCCAGGCTAGCACTAACCCCAGACTTGGCATGTGCAAGTAGGGGGGGGGAGCAATAGGTGAGTCAGGGAGGGTCACCGGGTGACACGGGACCTTCCTCAGAAATAGATTTTCCTTTGTCAAAATCCCTTTTCTGAGTCCAGTCCCGTGTCAGCCGGTGAAATAGTGATAGAGAATCATGCCAAGGCTGCAAACTACGAGGAAACAAGGTAATCTGAAGAAAAACATAAATTACGAAAATGGTTTTAATCAGGAATCTCTTACATGTGGCAAGAACACTAAACCTAAGGCACATCAAAAGCTTAATATTACGAAAAAGTGGGGAAGTCCCCGGTCTGGCAGGAAGAGGCCCCAAAAATACTTAATACTACTAAAGCATAACGACATATGAAATTTGCATAGGTTAAATGGCATATACAATCTTAAAGCTACACACGTAAACTTAAAGCTAAACACGTAAGAGACAAAATAAAATGGGAAACAATATATACAGTACATATACATATATCTGGCGTACATGGAGCAAAATAAAAACCGCCCAGTACCCCACAAGAAAACACAATCATAACATGTCAGATTACAGTTTCCACTCAACAGAGACAAGATACATCAATATGAGGAGCAAGGCAGTGAGGCATGATCAACCAGGAGGATAAGCAGAGAAGCAAATGAGGCAGGCGGGGGGGGGGGAAAGGGGAGGATAAGGATATGATTAGTTAAGGTGGGGAGATGACACTTCCCACAGCTATTGTAGAAAATTTCAGGGCTTCGAGCGATTTTAAATAGTGGCGTTTAAACACTAGAGGTGATTTCCAACCCGTGTATTTAGAGAGTTCTGAGAAGTCCATATTATGAAAGTAATTAATGGAAGTAGCAACTGCTCGAATATCATGAACCTTAGGAACTGAATCTGGGTTGGCCTGTTTAATAAAATACAAAATTTGTTGTCTTATAGCATTCAGTGAAAGAGTACCACCTTTCTCCCTGATAAAAAGAGGACCCGACTTACTCTGTGGAGTTCTTAAAGGTAAGATTTAAGTGTATACACTGGACATAAAGACTGGTCTTGTGGAAGGGCACCACCTTCCAAGGAGACCATCTGTCTTGTGGGTCTTCATTTTTAGCTAAAATCTAGGGTCAGGGAAAGGAGGACCTCTCCGGACAGGAGGAAGTTCACAAAATCATCACCTCTAGTGAGAGCCGATAGCTCTGAGATTCTGGCACCTGAAGCCAAGCTAATCAGAAATAAAGTCTTCCTTAACAGATCCTGATAAGAGCATTGAAAGTTGTTCATCTCTGATGCTAACTTAAGGACGTCATTGAGGAACCACGTAACAGAATGTGGGCGTGATACTGGTCTCAGACAGCGCATGCTCTGGGGATAGATGAAAAAATAGGAATCTGTAAGGTCAATTTTAAAGTTTTACAGAAATACTTTCTTCAGGGCTGACTTGGCTGTGGTAATAGTGGCGGAGCAAGGCCTTTCTCAAACAGTGATCTAAAGAAGGAAACTCCTAAATTAGTCGTCATGATTTTGGCTTCAGATGCTTTTCAGGAAGGAGGCTAATTTTTTTGACTGCTGAGTCATACTGTCTAAGAGTAGAATCTCTTTTATCTGATTCTAGAAACAGTGTTAACAGGGTCAATGTTTGCTCCTTTTTGGGCTGCGAATTTTATAAAGTCCATAAAACTAGGGCTTTCTGAATTCTTGAGGAAGCTGACACAGTCTTGGTTTGTACTGTCTGGGTCAGTATGGGCTTGGGAATCCGAAGACTCCGTAATCCCAGTTCCTGAAGAAGAGGAACCAATTGCTCTTCGGCCAATAGGGGGCTACTAGGGCTGGTTGACCTTTGAATGTCCTGAGTTTGTGTAATACTTTCAGCAGTAAATTTATTGGAGGGAACAGATAAATTTTCTCCCAATTGTTCCAATCTACTGTCATTGCGTCCGTGGCGTACGCCTGAGGGTCCAGGTTCAGGGCCACATAACAGGGGAGCTTGAAGTTGCTCTCCGTCGCGAACAGATCCACGTGGAGACCCGGAACCTGGCGGCAAATCCATTTGAAGGATTCCCCGTCCAGGGACCACTCCGTCTCCAACGGAGTGGTCCTGGACAGGAATCTGCCACCACGTTCCGCACCCCGCTAGGTGGGTGGCTGACAGGTGCCAGCCGTGCTTGTTCGCCAGGGAGAAGATAGCAACCATTACTTGGTTTACTCGACCTGATTTGGAGCCGCCCTGTTGATGCAATGAACTACCACTGCGCTGTCCAATACCAACCTGATATGAATCCGGTTGGGGGGCGGATTTTCTTTAGAGTTAGAAAAACCGCCATAGCTTCCAGGGTGTTTATATGGAACTGCTGAAACATAGTGGACCACGTTCCTTGTACTTTTTGTTTTGGTGAATATCCCCCCCAGCCGCTTAGGGAAGCGTCCGTGTGAACAACTAGTGCCGGAGGGGGAAATTGAAGCGGAACTGACTTGGACAGGCCCCTGACTGTGGCCCAAGGCCGCAGTCTTGTTTTTAAGATTCGAGGAATAGAGGAGACCTTGTCTCTGAGCTTGACATTGGCTCTACTCCGCCACACTCTGTTTATGTCTTTTAGTTTCGCTTTTAAGAGCAGGTCCATCACTGAGGCAAATTGAAGAGATCCAAGGACTCTTTCTTGGGACCGGCGGGATGCTGATTGATTTTTGAGAAATTTTCTGGTGAGAGATGCTATCTCCTTCCTCTTGGGAGGCGGGAGAGATAACGTGTGAGAGGACAGATCCCACTGGAGACCCAGCCACTGAAACCGGGACTCCGGAGTCAGGCGGGACTTCTCTCTGTTCAGCTGAAAACCTAACGACTCCAGGAAGTTGATGACCATGGACGTAGCCTTCTGACACTCCAGAACTGTTGGTGCCCAAATTATCCAATCGTCTAGGTACGCTGCTAGGGATATCCCTCGGGACCGGAGTTGTTGAACTACCGTGTCCGCCAGCTTGGTGAATATCCTGGGCGCAATGTTTAGACCGAAGGGCATGACCCTGAAGGAGTAGGCTTGATTCCCGAGTCTGAAACCGAGGAACTGAGAGAAGTTCGCGCAACGGGGACGTGATAATAAGCGTCTGAAAGATCGATAGAGGTGGTGACGGCTCCATGCGGAAGTAGAGTCCGTACCTGAGCTACCGTAAGCATGCAAAATTTGTCGCATTTTATGTAGAGATTTAGACGCGACAGATCCAGGATCACTCTTTGCTGGTCGGAGTCTTTTTGGGAACAGTGAATAACCTGCCTTGAAACTTTAGGTGCCTTACTTTCTTTATTGCTTGTTTGTTGAGCAATTCTGCCACGTAATCCTGCAGGATTGATGAGGGTGGCTGGTAAAACCTGGTCAGAGGAGGAGGGTCCTTGATCCAGCTCCATCCTAGACCCTTGGACACAATGCTGTGTGCCCAAGGGCTGAAGGTCCATTGGTCCCTGAACCAAAACAGGCGACCACCTACCTGTGTTCTCTCAGTGGGAGGGAGCGGGTTTGTTCCCTCTACCACGTCCAGGTTTTCCTCTTGGGGTGGTGTTGGCTTTTCCTCTATGAGGGGCTTTGCCTCTTCCCCTCTTGCAATCCTATTAAGGCCGTGAAAGTATCCACGGCCCTCATAGGTGGGGTTGTATGCTGGCGAAGCAACATACGAAGGGCGCAGCAAGGGAATGAGCTGGTTGAACCAGCACATATTGTTGGGGATGAGCCTTTGAGGTGGAGGGCTGTGCCACTGCCGAGACCGGGACGGCTTGGACTACCGCCTGATGGTGGGGCCTCTTATGCCTCCTGAAACGTTTGCCTCCTCTCGATTGGGGGCCGCCAGATTCTGGGGTCTTGCGCTTGTAGGCAGAAATGCCCCAGCGAGAGCGCAGACTCTGGTTGGCCCTTGTAGCCTCAGCCATAACATTCCGTAACCTCTTCTTCTGGGAAGAGGTTAGGTCCCCAGATCGAGCTTTTCACGAGCTTGTTAGGCTCGTGACGGATGGTGGCATCGGCAAAAATGAATTTTCTGCATTCCAGTCTGGCCATGATGAATTCAAAAAGGTCAGACTGAAAGCCAGCTAGCAGGGACTTAGCCAAGACTTGAAAGAATGGCTCGTCCACGCAGGAGACGGCAGTGGCTTCCGTAAGGCAGACGGAGTTCAGGGACCGGGCTAGCTTAGTCCGGGCATCAAACTCTGCCTTTAGCAAAGATTCCGGCAGCTTGGGGAGTTGCTCACTGAACTGTGAGGAAGCACAGAAGGGGTCCAACTTCCCAACAGTGAAAGTGGACGGGGCATCCGTCCAGAACTCATCACTTCCTGGGAATACCAGGAAGTGGGGTCTGTTTCCCTCAGCTGCGGTAATGGGATTACCTTCAAAGCACGCTCGGGCCGTAGCCAGAGCGACTTTGTTCAAACAGGGGTGGGTAAGGTTGTCTCCCAGGGCGAACATGGTGAAGTTGCCCTTGAAAGGTGTCAACTTTGTATTGTCTGCCTGCCACTCCGCCAGAGTGCGCAGGAGAGCCGACTGAGCTTGGTCCCTAGGGACGATCACAGTCTCCCCTAGGAACCTTATCTGAACGTAATCCATGCTTCCTCTGTAGCCTCACGAAGCCTGGGTAAGGGGGCAAGAGATCGGGGAAGAACTCCAGTTCCTCCAACCGTCTCGTGCCAAGACCTTCGACTGTCAGTTTGCCATCATGTTGGATGGCCCAGAGGGCAAAACGCCAAGGGTTCCCGACATCGAAGGCGGCGGGAGGTCCGCTAGTATCGGGATGACATACTGTGGTTAGTGGCTGCGGTGGGCGAGCCATTCCCGCCAGTATATTGTCATGACTGGCCAACTTTTCTGAGATCTTTGTAAATTTGGAATCGAGGTCCTCCGAGAATCGTTTGAAGAGCTGGTTCGCAAAGGCCTCTGCGTCAAAGGCAGGCTGGCGAGGAGGGCTTGGTTTTGCTGCCCTCTTACTCGCGCCTTTGCCGGAGGAACCAGACTTGCTCCCGGAGGCTACAGGTGCTGAGACCTTAGCCTTCGACGGGGGGAAAGGCAATGCTTTCTTGGAAGACGAGGACTTATAGCCCTTCGCCTTCCATGAAGTCTTCAACTTCAACTTGGGGATAGCTGATGGAGCTCTATCACCCAAGGAGGAAGACTTTACAAAACCTGCAAAAGATGAAACTGAAGAAACTGGGGAGTCAAAAAAGGGGCCCCCCCACAACAACCTCACCTACCTCACCACTTACCACCTGGTCCTGTTCAGTATTCATTGGTTCCAGGTCTAAGATCCATGGCGGTAGCATCCTCCGAGACCTCGGCATAAAGAATATCCACTTGGGGTGGCTGGGTCTCATCCCGGATCTGCTGGATGATGGGGGTGGCAAGATCTTCTGGCACTGCCGGCCGCCACCCGTGCGCCGGGTAGAGCAGGTCCCTCAACCTGGCGTCGAGGACATAGGGCTTCCCCGACGGAACGTTCCTTCCAAACCCAGCCACCCAGGCATGGAGGGATTCCAAGGCAGACTTCTTGGAGGACTCATCCGCCTGTAAGAAAACCAACAATTAGCTAAGAACGAAAGAACAGTCCGGGAACCATAAACAATATAAACAGTATTCAATATGAGGAGCATAAACGGAGGAAGATTGTCACTGTTTTACCGACTCATCCTGGACGGTTGTGCAGAGAGCGAAGCAAACCTCACAACCATCAGGGTGCCAGACTACAGGTCATCCAGCTGGACCGCACAACCAGCGTGGGTCCGGCACACCACGTGACCATAAGGTTGTTGCAGCAGCGGTGCACCCGGCTCCTCACAGCGAACAGTCTGTAAGTGTAAAAGTACATGAA